>NW_020439000.1:42446-86416 GCF_000699045.2 Agrilus planipennis | reverse complement strand
TGGAAAGAATAGGAGAACAGAGGACTCTATGGAAGTCAATAAAAAATAGGCGAGATAGGTTGGTAGGACACCTTCTCATGCATAAAGGTCTAGTCAGAGACATATTAGAGGCAGAAACAGGAGTTAGGAGGGGTAGAGGTAGGCCTAGATTAGATTACTGTTCGCAAATAGTTAAGGATATGGATTGTTCTAGTTTTAGGAAAGAGTGGAGGTACGTGTCCAACCAGTCTTAGGACTGACGACCTTATGATGATGATAACAATAAGAATACCGATTAATCAATTTCGACTTTATATACCTCATTTGGTCTATATTTTTCATGTTGTAGTGGTTTAAAAATAATCCTTAACCCTGTGCGTTATTTCCAAACCCTCTTGATAAGCCTCAAACCGTTTGTAAATATCAACGTAAGAGAATAAACCAGACTATACCAGATCAAATAGGGTAATTAGACCGAATGTCCTTTCTTAGGGTTCGAACTCCAGCTTTTACTGCTTTCGCGTTATACCGACAAGGAATTTTTCAGAAATTTGAACAATAGCCAAATATGGTTTAATGCTAAAGATGGTACCTCGCTGTAGACGCATTACGCCGTGCCTAAATTGCCCGTTCGTATACTGTCATAAAACATAAATGCGATGGTTTTTTCAATAGGTCCTATATTGAAACTATCTTTTAAAATCGTTATTTTCAGGATAGGTCGTAAATTTTGGGGAAACACACATACACGATACATTCGAGTTTCTCAATGTAAATCCAAAAAAGTAGATAGATAGACACATAGATACATATATACATAGATAGATACCCGAGATAAAAATGTTCAGTCTCTCAGAGTCTCTGAAAGCTAGACTCGAGTCTTCGTCTCTCATCGAGTCTGTCTGGTGTCGCTGAGGGAGACTGTTTAGCGTCTCTGAACGAGAGACTCGAGTCGCTCGTAGAGAGACATCCTCATTTCGTATCCAGTCTCTGAACGAGAAACTCGAATCTCTGAACGAGAGACTCGAATCTCTGAACGAGAAACTCGAATCTCTAAACGAGAGACTAGAATCTCTGAACGAGAAACTCGAATCTCTGAACGAGAGACTCGAATCTCTCTATAAGTGGTGTCTCGATAGACATGGTTAAAAGTTCAACATATTTCAGAGATCCCAGTCTTTCTACGAGACACTCGGGTCTCATAATTTTTCAGTTTTATTAATTCAGTCTCTTTGTGAGAGACTCGAATCTCTTAATTAAGCATTTTATCGTTCGAGTCTCTCATGCAGAGACTGTGAGAGATCCATAAAAACACCTAGGCAAATCTGAGAGAATGTGAGAGACGCTCTCAGAAACGCTGAAAAGCTATGAGAGACTGAAAATTTTTGTCTAGGGTAGATAGATAGATAGATAGATAAATAGATAGATCAATAGATAGCTTTATTAAAAACATTATTTTTTATATATACAAGGTGCATTTATATACTAATTCTATTACTACATATGAATTTTACAAACTAAATATTTTTATTTCGCTTTTCTGCCATTTTCCTCTTCCTTTTTACATCATCCTTTCTTTCCATTTAAATTTTCCATGTTTTGTATTATTCCACATCTCTCAAAAATATGTTCGAAAGTCTCTGGTTCCAGTTTTCACAACCTACATATTTTCTTCTCTTTTACTTCTTCCAAGTACCTTATCGTCCTAATCTCACTAAATCTAAATCTTGCTGGTAAAACTAATTCATTTTTACTCTTTCGTCTTTTGAATATTTTCCTTTTCCCTTTGTTTCCATATTTTCTTGTACTCCTGTGCGAATTTTATTTTTCCTCTTCTTTTTTGCTTATCAATGTCTTTAGTTAAACTTTCCATCATTTTCCATACACTTCTATATTTTTCTAGTTTTTATCTGCAGTGCGTGATCGTCCATCCTCTTCCCATTCAAACATTTCTTCTTTCCTTCGTCCATTTTTCCCCTGCGATTTTCTTTTCTTCGGTTTGAATATTCGATATATTATCTTTTATAGCTTTTAAAGCTCTTTTCAAATATTTTAAGATCAATTTTTCTGCTTTTTATAACAAGTTTATTTACGAAAAGTTATTACAAACCCTTTCGAATCATGAAAAAGAGGGTAATGATACAAGAAATTTCAAAACAATTGTAAATCAAGCAAAAGGCATTCATTATTTATTTAGTCGGCTGAAAAATTATGTGACAGAAATTGTATCCATGTACATATAAACAATGACAAGAATGTCAACCAAAAAAATTTAAAGTGCCTGATTCTTCTTCTAAGTAGTAAAATTAAAAAAAAAAAAAAGAAATGTTGATAAGAAAAGTTCTATTCATTTGCGCTGATAATGTCTCGAGATCGGCAATGGCCGAGGCGATTTTTCGCGACCAAGCTAAAAAGGCCGGCGTCTTAGACCAATGGATTGTTGACAGTGCGACTTTGAGTCATAAAGTTGAAGGACTTCCTACGAATAAATTGTTCCATGGTATCCTGAAACAGAACAATATTAAGTTTAACAAAGCTTCCAGGTCACTCTTATTAGGAGATTATCAAAATTTCGACTTCTTTTTCGGCATGAACAAAGAAAACGTAACGTATCTAAGGTCGAAAGCTCCCAACTTCAATAAAGCCCTCATACTAGACTTCCAAGAACTTGATCCAGATCATAAAGAAATAATTGTCGATCCTTCAGATCGTCGTTCTTTGAATAAATTTCGTCAACAGTGTCAGAGGTGCTGTAAAGCGTTTTTAAACCAGTTTCATCATGTAAACACCTAACTATTTATACACATGTATATGTAATACCTACTATGGAATATTGATACACCTACCGCAACTTATAATTAGTAAAATATATAAGACATAAAAATATACAAGACTACTTGTTGTACTTTCTTTTTTCGAGCAAAATAGCTGAGGTATATAGGTAGGTAAAATTTCGACACTCACGTAGAAAAACTGCTGATAGGAGTCATATGGAGTAAAGATATTTACCTCGGCTACTTAAAGTATAGAATTTTGGATTTTTCTCATGATAATAAAGACATTCGTCTTTTAAAAAAATGTTTGATTTTTAATCTCTCTATACATTATTAATAAATAAAATTAAAACAAAAATACTTGTATGCAAGGGAAGAAAAAGTAGGGAAAGAGCGAATATAAAGATAGGAGACGAAAGCTTAGAAGAAGTGGACGATTTAAGGAATCTATATGAAGTCAGGTAAATCAGGACGGAAGGAGTAGTAGGGTTATAAAGCAGAGGATAGCGCAGGGGTGAGTCGCCTTCACTAAAAATAAGAATTTAAAAATTAGAAAAATGTTGTTAAAGGTGTATGTTTAGCGCACGAAGTTGTACGGGTGCGAAACATGGACGGTGGGCGCGGCAGAAAAGAAAAGGTTAGAAGCGTTCAAATTGTGGTATTACAGGCGAATGATGAGGATACCGTGAATAGAGAAGGTTAGAAATGAAGGGGTATTAAGAAGAATAGGAGAACAGAGGACTCTATGGAAGTCAATAAGAAATAGGCGAGATAGGTTTGGTAGGACACCTTCTCAGACAGGAAGGTCTAGTGAGAGACATATTAGAGGCAGAAACGTGAGTTAGGAGGGGTAGAGGTAGACCTAGATTAGATTACTGTTCGCAAATAGTTAAGGATATGGGTTGTTCTAGCTTTAAGGAAATGGGAAGATTAGCTCAGGATAGGAAGGAATGGAGGTGCTTGTCCAACCAGTCTTAGGACTGATGACCTTAAGATGATGATATACATTATTAAAATGTTTAACGAGTTTCATGTCGACAAAATACACCATCAAAACAGGGATTACTGGTTCGAAGTTAAGTCTAAATATTGCTTTGAATAACTGTTACTTGGCTTTTCAATTGCTACAAATAAAGTAAGAACGAAATTTGATGATCAGAGATTGTTTGAGAAAATTCATATTATTAACAATTAAAAATGTTTCAAGCTAACCCCACTGATACTGGATTCTTATCAATTGCTCTGAGATCCTCCTTGTTCAAATAGTATATTACCTTCACACGTGGATATAAACACGAATACCTACGTTGCACGTACCTTCTTCACCTTTGTATAAGTAAATGTGATTGTTTGTGTGTCTGTGTGTGTGTGTGTGTGTGTGTGTCGTATGTTCTAGAAATTCCCTGGTTGGCGTCTTTTCTAAGCGCAATCTCATCTGCGACATGAAACGATTGCAGCGTGCAATGCATTTGCAAGGAATTCAAGAATCAACCTGAAATAGGCGAGAAGCGCCCCGACGCTACCGTACGCGAGCACACAGTGGACCACATCAAACAAAGGGTTTCTAAGAAATGTAGTATTTCAATGGCGGCTCCCGCATAAGAAAGTAGAAGAAGTTGTAATTAAAAATAAACGTAATATTTAGTATTCGGTCGCTGGTTGCTCATTAATCCGTTCAGTCGCTAATATTATATTAGGAATAAGGAAACTGTAGTTCTAGCATCTTCAACGCCACGTTTACTTCAATAGTTTCATAAGATTGCCTATAGGTCGATTAATATCCATTACGTCTAGAATAATAATAAGTAAAGTTAAGCTCAAGCCCCTCTTCAAAGTCACACGATACGTAACACCTGAGCAAGCGTTTTAGTTTGCTCACAATCTGCAGCGGCATTGAAAAAAATTAATTCCTTTACTGTTTTAGTGGACAATGCGTTTTTGCGGTTAACGTAGCATATATAACAATTACTTTTCGACTAAACTTTTACTTCAATAGCTTCATAATATTATTCATAGGTTAATTGATATTAATCCATAACGTTTAGCATAATAAGGTATGGTTAAGTTTTCCCATTTTGTTCTACCGTACGTTTTTGTGCGTTATAATAGGCAAAGTTATGCTCAAACCACACGATACCTAAAAACGGAGCAAGAGTTTTAGTTTGCTCACAATCTACAGCGGCATTGAAAAAAAAATGAATTCCATCACCGTTTAGTAGATAATGCGTTTTTGCAGTTAACATATCATAATTGACGATTACTTTTTGATTAGATCTTTACCTGAATAGCTTCATAAGATTATCCGTAGGTTAACCGATATTAATCGTATGGTTAAGTTTTCTGATTTTGTTCGACCGTACGTCTTTGTACGTTATAATAGGCGTAGTTAATATCAAGCCACATGAAACTTAACAACGGAGCAAGAGTTTTAATTTGCTCACAATCTACAGCGGCATTAAAAAAAATGAATTCCATCACTGTTTAGTAGATAATGCGTTTTTGCAGTTAACATATCATAATTGACGATTACTTTTTGATTAGATCTTTACCTGAATAGCTTCATAAGATTATCCGTAGGTTAACCGATATTAATCGTATGGTTAAGTTTTCTGATTTTGTTCGACCGTACGTCTTTGTACGTTATAATAGGCGTAGTTAATATCAAGCCACATGAAACTTAACAACGGAGCAAGAGTTTTAATTTGCTCACAATCTACAGCGGCATTAAAAAAAATGAATTCCATCACTGTTTAGTAGATAATGCGTTTTTGCAGTTAACATATCATAATTGACGATTACTTTTTGATTAGATCTTTACCTGAATAGCTTCATAAGATTATCCGTAGGTTAACCGATATTAATCGTATGGTTAAGTTTTCTGATTTTGTTCGACCGTACGTCTTTGTACGTTATAATAGGCGTAGTTAATATCAAGCCACATGAAACTTAACAACGGAGCAAGAGTTTTAATTTGCTCACAATCTACAGCGGCATTAAAAAAAATGAATTCCATCACTGTTTAGTAGATAATGCGTTTTTGCAGTTAACATATCATAATTGACGATTACTTTTTGATTAGATCTTTACCTGAATAGCTTCATAAGATTATCCGTAGGTTAACCGATATTAATCGTATGGTTAAGTTTTCTGATTTTGTTCGACCGTACGTCTTTGTACGTTATAATAGGCGTAGTTAATATCAAGCCACATGAAACTTAACAACGGAGCAAGAGTTTTAATTTGCTCACAATCTACAGCGGCATTAAAAAAAATGAATTCCATCACTGTTTAGTAGATAATGCGTTTTTGCAGTTAACATATCATAATTGACGATTACTTTTTGATTAGATCTTTACCTGAATAGCTTCATAAGATTATCCGTAGGTTAACCGATATTAATCGTATGGTTAAGTTTTCTGATTTTGTTCGACCGTACGTCTTTGTACGTTATAATAGGCGTAGTTAATATCAAGCCACATGAAACTTAACAACGGAGCAAGAGTTTTAATTTGCTCACAATCTACAGCGGCATTAAAAAAAATGAATTCCATCACTGTTTAGTAGATAATGCGTTTTTGCAGTTAACATATCATAATTGACGATTACTTTTTGATTAGATCTTTACCTGAATAGCTTCATAAGATTATCCGTAGGTTAACCGATATTAATCGTATGGTTAAGTTTTCTGATTTTGTTCGACCGTACGTCTTTGTACGTTATAATAGGCGTAGTTAATATCAAGCCACATGAAACTTAACAACGGAGCAAGAGTTTTAATTTGCTCACAATCTACAGCGGCATTAAAAAAAATGAATTCCATCACTGTTTAGTAGATAATGCGTTTTTGCAGTTAACATATCATAATTGACGATTACTTTTTGATTAGATCTTTACCTGAATAGCTTCATAAGATTATCCGTAGGTTAACCGATATTAATCGTATGGTTAAGTTTTCTGATTTTGTTCGACCGTACGTCTTTGTACGTTATAATAGGCGTAGTTAATATCAAGCCACATGAAACTTAACAACGGAGCAAGAGTTTTAATTTGCTCACAATCTACAGCGGCATTAAAAAAAATGAATTCCATCACTGTTTAGTAGATAATGCGTTTTTGCAGTTAACATATCATAATTGACGATTACTTTTTGATTAGATCTTTACCTGAATAGCTTCATAAGATTATCCGTAGGTTAACCGATATTAATCGTATGGTTAAGTTTTCTAATTTTGTTCGACCGTACGTCTTTGTACGTTGTAATAGGCATAGTTAATCTCAAACCACACGATACTTAACAATGGAGCAAGAGTTTTAGTATGCTCACAATCTACAGCGGTACTGTAAAAAATGAGTTCCGTCACTGTTTTAGTAGACAACACGTTTTTGCGGTTAACGTACATATATGACGATTATTAAACTTTTACTTCGACAGCTTCATAATATTCCTATACCGTGCGTTTAATGAATAGAAATAAAGCCGGGAAGGAATCGAAAACGGAAACGGAGGCAACAGTGGCAACTGATGGCAATTGTACGTTATAATATGCAAAGTTAAGCTCAAGCCCGAGGTAAGGAAAAAGCAATGGTTTACTTTTATCCTTCTTGCGTTCTCCTCCGTTCGCTTAGTTGCCTATTGCTGGTGATGATGGTGATGGTGTTGGTATAGTGGTGGTGGTGGTGTATTAGGCTCCCAGAGGTGCGCTTTGGCGCAGAGATAAGCGTAGCAGTAAATTCTTCTGGGACGTCTCCCTTGAAGCAGTTCTTATCGATAATGATGTATAGCCCAATAAAGGAGTGATTTACGTCAGAAGCGGGCAAAAAAACGACGGTAGCAAAGGGATTCTTAATTTTTTATCAGCGTCCGAGGCTGCGGACCGCAGGAAAAGATCGGCCGACCACCCCACCGAGTTTTCTTCATCTATGTTAGTATTTATACGGGCCTATAAAATATTTGGCCCAGGAGGTGGACACGTACAATGATGAATAAACGGCCTTATTGTTGTCCGTAGAAACGGCCCGATCGATAGCTCACGAAGGATGATTAGGACGGGGATTCCGGAAGCAATTTTATAATCATCCATAAATTTTCCGCATCGATAAACGAACCTTATTAAACCCCTCCGAAAATTTAGTACTTAATAATATCTCAGAGAGCGTTTTTATGCTACAACAAAAAACCACTCTCTAGCAAATACCTACCGTTGGTACCTACACATTCAAGAAACTAATAAAAGCTGATTTATAATGAATCAAAACTCGTGGAAAATAAATTCAATTCAAGTAACTCAACTTATCTTACAATCAGTGATGTGAGTTATTTGAAATACTTGCATTTAAAATGCAAATACAAAATAAAAAAAACGATAAAGAGAAACTTCTTTAGGGATATCTATACCTTTATAACGAATAAGTAATAATTGGTGAAAGAAAGAGTACGAGAATTTTCAGGATTTGTTTTCCAGCATATTTTATTTTTAGTCCATCTAAGGAGTATTACTTTAGTACATTTTTATGTCATTCAGTAATAAAAAAATGGTCAAACGTTTTTCGTTAATTATGATACTATAATTCGGTATGTTCTCTTGTGCAGGGGAAGACTTTATATTAAGATTATAGGTAAAGGGATTAAAAAATGATCGTTAAAGTTCGTATAAAATCGTTTGTGTGGATAATTTATAATCATGGTTAAATTTCATTGTCATAATAGCGCATTTAAAGATATTTTTTAATTTTGTTTTAGAAAATAAAGCGATTGGTGTAATGAGACCAGGTCATTCCTTTACCATAGAACCAATGATTTCCATGGGGACATGGAAGGATATTAGTTGACCAGATAGTTGAACAGCAGTCACTGCAGATGGGCAATGGTCAGCTCAGTTTGAACATACACTTCTAGTAATAGAGACTGGTTGTGATATTCTGACAACCAGATGAGAGAAAAACGGTCAACCACATTTCATGGATAAAATTTGAATAAAATTCGAATGTTTGCTAGATAAAATAAATTTTAGTAAATTCTTTTTGCTATATGTACAAGTGCCTGAGTCTGGTGCGTATAAAATGTTGTAATAAATCAAGTTTTTTGTTTAATTAAATAACGTTNAATGTGCTGTTATTGGTACCATTTACTACTGAAAATATCAACGAGATGTTTATTTATATTTGAAGACATTTTAAATGCTTTAACGCTTGTTTTCGACTCGCGCTACTATTCATGATTGAACAAAACTTTTGGCAGGTACTGTATGAAAACGTATGTTTAATGAACAAGAGTCGAGAGTATAATGAGCTTTTTTCTCCCTACCTACGATTTTGTCGGCGCGCATCCAAGACATTGGAAGGGGCACATCGCTACAGAAAGTAAACAAAGTATACTATCTTTAATTATATTGATGTTCGATGTACAGATTAAAAAGGAGCGGCGACAATGTGCATCCTTGTCTGGCGCTTTTCTAAATTCCCTTCCGAACTTCTTTAAAATAGAAAATGGCCATTGAGTTTTCGACTTGAATGTTGTATCTCTACCGCGCGGTATCGTGAAAAATTCGGGCGCTTTCCCGAAAAGAAAAATGTTCAAAATAACATTGTATATTCAAATAATAAACCTTAATTAACATATTTCCATCCTGTCAAATATTAACTTGTTTTCCGGAACAAAAACAAAAAGCTAATGAAAAAGAATTAGGGCTATAAAATACGCACAACGGTCGGATTTATTGTGTTTCGTGTATGAGTAATTCCGTCCGGTAGCAAAGTGAGTTTTTGCACAACAACAACAACAACAACAACAACGTAAATGCTATGAGATTATTTGTGTGTAGAGAGTGTCCAGAGTTTGATTAAATGAAACAGATAAAAGAAACAAAAACAGGAAGCGTCAACTTTAAATAAGCAATTTGTACAAAATAAGCTGTGCGAAGGTGGCCGTACAGTGAGAGAAGTTTTAATCCGAGGATATTGTAGGTAAGACCTGGTGGGTCGCATCGCATTCTCGGTGGCATTATTGGAAGCAGCGCGTCGCGACGCCCAAATGAATCGTTTTCGTTGTGCTTACAGCCCGGACGGACTCGCCGTGTACTTTTTGTCTGACTTACCGCAGGATTTATTTTGAGTTTCGGTCAAACGGGCGGACTATTCGACAGGCAATTAGTTCTTGCTTGCGTACAACGTGGTCCTTTTTTCAAATGACCAAACGCGAATAATGTCCTCGAAGATAACCTGATTATTAAACTTTTTTAACAACAAGAGAACGCTCGTTAATTCCTGTTTTAACTCTTGTATGCTCTTACGACTTTATGAGAATGGCTATCATCAAATTTTGAGATAAACATTGACCCTCTAAACATACAAGTGAAGATATTTTTGAATATAAGTGTATTTAACCTCATTAGTAGGTATTTTTGTTTTGAGATGAATAAATGAGAATATTATATATAAAAGAAATTTTAATCATTGATTGCTGTACATCTATTAAAAAAAACTTTTATCCTTCTTGCGTTCTCCTCCGTTCGCTTAGTTGCCTATTGCTGGTGATGATGGTGATGGTGTTGGTATAGTGGTGGTTGTGTATTAGGCTCCCAGAGGTGCGCTTTGGCGCAGAGATAAGCGTAGCAGTAAATTCTTCTGGGACGTCTCCCTTGAAGCAGTTCTTATCGATAATGATGTATAGCCCAATAAAGGAGTGATTTACGTCAGAAGCGGGCAAAAAAACGACGGTAGCAAAGGGATTCTTAATTTTTTATCAGCGTCCGAGGCTGCGGACCGCAGGAAAAGATCGGCCGACCACCCCACCGAGTTTTCTTCATCTATGTTAGTATTTATACGGGCCTATAAAATATTTGGCCCAGGAGGTGGACACGTACAATGATGAATAAACGGCCTTATTGTTGTCCGTAGAAACGGCCCGATCGATAGCTCACGAAGGATGATTAGGACGGGGATTCCGGAAGCAATTTTATAATCATCCATAAATTTTCCGCATCGATAAACGAANTTTTAATTATATGTATATTAAAAAAAAGAAAGTGATTAAACAAATTGTTCACAAAAGTGAATTTCGACCACTCGAAGCAATGGTGCTAACAGTTTCGAGCTCACAGTGACTGATAGGGGGGAAAAACTAGTTAGATATAGTAGAAATTAGTGAAGTCCGTTGGCCCGAAGCCCGAGACCTTTGAAGTGGAGGCTTTGGAATAATACATACAGGATCGGTGGAAGGTAATTCGGGGGTAGGAAGTGTAATGCGTAGGAAAGAAAGGCAAAGTGTAGAAAGTTATTTACAAAAAAACGATAAGATATTTGTGGTTAAATTAAACTCAATTAGTGCAGGTTTACATGCCTACATCATCTGACAGTGATGAAGACGTTGAAGCGGTGTATGCAGATATAGAAGACGTGTTAAGTTTAGTGGAAGGGCAGGAAAATCTAATAATTGTAGAAAACTTCAACGCAGTAATAGGGGAAGGTAAAGTGGGTGCAATAGCAGGTTCTTTTGGATTAGGCAATAGAAATGATAGCGGAGATATTCAACCTTCAGGTGATTTAGGGAGATATCAGTTAGACTACATACCTGTTAGGCAAAGATTTAAAAATCAAGTTAAGGACTGTAGCGGTTATCCAGGAGCAGATACTTAGATAGCGATCATAACTTAGTAATTATGAAGACCAATCTTAAATTGAAAAATTCTGAAAAAGAGGGAAGGTAGGAGACGTCTTGACTTATAAAAGCTAAAATGTAACGAAACGCGTGATAAGCCAGATACAAGGACAGACAAAATACTAAAGGTCGTGGGAAAAACGAATGACAGGGGCATAGTGACAGAATGGAACTGCACTAAAGCGTGCCTAAAGTCAGTAGCTGCAGATATACTGAATCTTAAACGAAACGAAAGTAGGAAACCCTGGATAACAAGTGAGATTTTAGGATTAATATAACCAGACAGACGAATAAGGGCAAAAAAGATATAAGACTATAAAGTGGGAAATAATTAGGAAGTGTAGGGCAGCTAAGGAACAGTGGATTGAGAGGTTTTGTAAAGAAGTAGAAGAAAAGTTTGAGGTAGCTAAAACCGATGGGACTTATGGTATGAGAGATGTAGGGTACAGTAGTAATAATATGTATAAAAAGCGAGGCAAGAAAAAAAGGAAAGAATGGAAGTGCGTGTCCAACCAGTCTTAGGACTGACGACCCTTACGATGATGAGTAGGTATTTTATAAGTCACTATCAGCAGCTGGTCATATTAACCCGAGCATATCAACACAATAAACGGACTGTTACTACACACGGAGTCGTTATATATACAAAATCAGTTTTTAATTGCCGATAACTACGGAAGCTTGGTTGTTGTAATTTAATAGATACTTTAGTGTATTTGTATCTAATTTTAAAATCCATCTTATGTATCTGTCTTGAATCCTTTCTTCTAATATGTCTCTAACTAGTCTCCTTCATATCTGAGATGTCCTACCAACCTATCTCGCCTATTCCTTATAGGCTTGACCTGCAATATAAATATAAAGTAATTTCTTGTTTTACGTCAAATTGGAGTTCAGCGTATAGAGCTCATCAACGTTGTGTATTCGTTTCTTGCTCGGAAAACACGTCTGCCTTTGGTGAAAATTAATTACACATCCTTTATACACATCTGCCTAGTCTGTTTACTTTTGTATTTATATGCTTCGTGTCGCGTTTGCCAGACGCGTTACTGTCCGACTGACTTTATCTTTTATTTGAAAAGCAAACGAACAAGAAGAAATTCTGCAAAGTCAAAGGGCACCTCCCGCGCGGACTTGATTCGTTTTCAACCAACCTGGACGTTACTTTGAAAAAAAAAAGCAGGAAAAAATTATTCGTAGAAATTCCGTTCGGGACTGTTTTGTAAAGTTCTGAATTATTTATCGCCTCAACTTTACGCATAATGGACATAACATTAATAATTCCCTTTATCTGACGTAAATTGCAAATTACGTTCTGCAAGGGAGATTAATTACGGGGCACCGAAGAGAGGATTTTGAAAAGTTTATTAAAGCCCTTTTTGTGTAAAATATTGAATTAAATTGTTTACCTAAATCATGCCTAATCCTTTTCTTTGCAATTTATAAGGCGATAAATTGCAGACCCTTCGAACATTGTTTCCATTAATAGTTTTTTAATTACGCGATGGTCTCACAATTATTTTCATTAATTAGTTAGCCACATTAATTAATTTAAAACAGACTAACTGGCAAGTTTGTTGTAGTTATGTACGTATCAACGACAGTAGAATAAATAATTAAAGTTAGAGATTATTTTTTTTAAATATATTATTAACGCAAAAATAGGTCAACCCTCCAAATTTTGGTGCAGTAGGTCAGATCGAAATGCATTTTAAAGATATTTGGGAGGTATGTCAAAATGCTACGAGACAAATAAAAATTTGGAAGAACGTTCCTCATTCAATTCTAAAACTCCTGTAAAAATTACAAAGCGATTCACTAAACCGTTAAAAAGTTATTGAAATTTTAAAAAATTGTAATTTTACACGTCATTTTATGGAGATTCGTTAACCGAACAGATTAAATTTATTTTTATTAACAGAAAAAAAGCTACCAGAAATTTCAAACTTTTATAATAAGTAACTTGAACTCTGGAGAATCACTTTAGCGTAAGGTTATTCAAATTCACTAAATGGTTATCGAGGAAAAAATGAAAAATTAGCTGAAAATCTCGTTTTTACTTGATAATATAATGATAATATTTATAATTGTCTGAAATAAATGCAATTTTAAAGTTTTAATTATTATTTAAACATATTAAAAAGTTTTACGCTCATTATTAATAGAGATTGAAACTAAATATTTTTTTGTTTCGAAGTTGAAATCAAGGCATATTCACTGCCAAAAGTCAGTTAAAAATTTTCCATATTATTCGTTATTTCTTATTTTATTCAAAGTTTTTGGTCAAATTCCAAATTTTCTCTCAAACCGTATACTTTTTTTTAGTATAGATAGTATTTATTTACCTCATGATATGCTGCAAAACCTAATTAATCACGAATTTCTAATTTTATGTACTCTTGTCTCCGATTGTACCTCCCAAAAATCCTTAATATTTCTCTTAGTCGTCAGAGATCGATTTGCTTATCATTATTCAATCTATTTTATTTTATTATTATAACCAGGTCTTATTTTTACTGAATATTTTCTTCAACCATTCCGATGATATTTATAACTCTCCTTCTATCTTTAAAGAGAGTTTGGAATCTATGTCTGATTCCCTTTTTTGTAGCAGCATCAGTCAAAAATTGTAAATTTTTTTACAAAACTAGTTTATTTAAAAACATGTTCTAACTTGTTATAATTCATGGTATCATTTGGATAATGTATTATAAACGTATAGTCATGCAAGCTGGTGCATCACGAAATATTACCATCAAGAGATATATTGCAATTTGTTTGAACAAAACAAAACGTTCACTCAAATCGGTCAATGCCAATGAGTTGGAAGAGGCAAGGGAATGTAAAGCGAAATGTCGCACGCGATTTTTTTCATAACAACAGACATGAGGAATTTCAGCATGAAATTTGATTACTTAAAAGTTTGTCTATTTTATTTGCTACATTTGCCAAATGGACTGTAGACTTAAAATCCAAGTTATATATGTATATACAGTCGGACTTCGATAACTCGAATTTTTGTCGAAGCAAATTGGTTGGCAATAGCGTCAAAAGTAGGAAATGCATGTAAATTTGTCTTTATTACTCGAACTTCGATTACTCGAATATCTTGATAACTCGAACGAAGTATTTTGCGCTAACTTCGATAAGTCGAATTTTCTGAGGGAATTCCGTAATTACGGTCGATTTTAACCTATCGTTTTTAACGTATTTATACAGGTAGTTCAGTTTCTGCGCTTGCTAAGTTCACTTGTTTGACTTACTAGTTACTACTAACAATAAGTAAAAACTACTGTGCCTATTTCATTTATATATTACATTAAAGACATTTTTGCGTGTGTTAATATGTCATCAAACGTACTTTAAAAACATTGTCTGTTGGTCAAAAATTTGAGAATTCGTTGAGTGTCATGCGTTCCTATTTAAAAGCCAGTGAATATACAACCGATGCCCTGTATAATAGTTTAAATGAAATTGAAGCTTTTTTCGAAAACCAAAATAAGAAATCCGTTCGTCAGTCACAAATAACTGACTTTTTACAGTAAAATAGTAAATACATACATATATGTATATATGTACTTGAAGTGCATACATATGTACATACTTACTATGTATGTAAAAATATGTTGATATTACTGTTTCATAATTTTTGTTATTCCTTTAAAAAGCATAGATATTAAGGTACTAATGTAACATTTAACCAATTTTTACTGAAATAAATTCACAAAGAACTACTAATTAAAGAAGTATTATTTGATAACTCGAAGTTTTTATGTGTCACATAGCAGTTCGAGTTATCGAAGTTCGACTGTATATGAAACCAATTTTTACTGAAATAAATTCACAAAGAACTACTAATTAAAGAAGTATTATTTGATAACTCGAAGTTTTTATGTGTCACATAGCAGTTCGAGTTATCGAAGTTCGACTGTAATTTATATTTATGTGCAGGGTATAAAAAGGTAACAGAACATTTACCTAAAGTTACCTCATCGTTTCTGTATATTTAGCCCAATTTATTTTTAAGTGTTACTGTCTCTCTTGAACTGGTAAACGTAATTTTTTTATGTATCCTTGTCGTTTTAGGTAATTAAAAATAATTCTAAATTATGTTTTACTTCGACAAGAGTTAGTTCGTAAAAACTTTAAGAAATTGCAAAAAGGACCGTGTTTTTTCCCTACCTTTTCTGTTAAGAGACATTAACCGTTTACTTAATGAAAACCTAAACCTTCAGACTTTCAGAACTGTTAAAAAATATTTTTAAGCTTTCATTAAAAAAAACTCATTGTTTGTTGAGACGCTTATTTAAATATTTTCGTCATCAGTCTGTTTCGAGTAAGACCAGTTATTTAAGTAATGAGTTCCGTCCGGGAAACAACGATAAATCTTTTCGACAAATAACCTTTTCGTTTTTTTTTTTCTTCTTATTCCTTGCTGTTCCCATTTTTCTTCCTTTCCGACATTCTTTTTATGTACCTTAAGAACGAAGCTCCATCTCGAATAAACGAAAAGTATGAATCAAGTACTAGAACACTTTTTATCTATAATATACTTATACGTACGAACAATCCTATTTCGACTTCCAAAACAAAAACTAAATCGGTCAAGTACAGGTCAAACTCGTATTAATAGAGATTTTTATCGTCTATTATCACCGAAGGTCCATATTCGGTTGAAACCTTATGGTGCAGAAGAAAAAATCAAGGATATTTTATCTTATTTCATTTAATAGGCAAAGAAATTGGAAAAAGTTGCTGATTTTCGGTATCTAGGAAGTCATTTAATTCAGGATGAAAGGAGAAGTAGAGATATAAAACAAAGCATAGCGAATCAGGGTCGAGTTGCCTTTAACAAAAAGATGTCACTTATATGTGCTCAAGCTCGCATAATTTAAAGATTCGGAAAAGATTGTTAAAGATATATGTGTGGAGCATGGCGCTGTACGGATGCGAAACGTGGACGGTGGACAGGATAGGAAAGAAGGTTAGTAGCATTCGAAATGTGACGTTTTGTAAAAACCAAATTTTTGTAACAAACATCATCATCATAAGGTTATCAGTCCTAAGACTGGTTGGTCACGCACCTCCACTCTTTCCTATCATGAGCTAATCTTTGCATTTCCCTAAAACTAGAACAACCCACATCCTTAATTATCTAATCTAGGTCTACCTCTACCCCTCCTAACTTCCGTTTCTGCCTGTAATATGTCTCTGACTAGACCTTCATGCCTGAGAACCTGTCCTACTAACCTATCTCGCCTATTTCTTATTGACTTCCATAGAGTCCTCTGTTCTCCTATTCTTTCTAATACCTCTTCATTTCTAACCTTCTCTATTCACGGTATCCTCATCATTCGCCTGTAACACCACATTTCGAACGCTTCTAACCTTTTCTTTTCCGTTGCGCCCATACAGCGCCTTGCTCCAAACATACAACCTTAACAACCTTTTTCGAATTTTTAAATTAAGCGTTCGCGAGCATAGAAGTGACTCCTTTTTATTGAAGGCGACTTGCTATCCTCTGCTTTATATCCCTACTACTCCTTCCGTCCTGACTTATCTGACTTCCTAGATATCTAAAATCGGCCACTTCTTCTAATTTTACGTCTATTATCCTTTATATTCGCTCTTTTCCTACTTTTTTAAACATACGCCTTGAAATTATTATAGATCCAAAATCAAAACTATATTTTCAAAGACATACTTTAAGAGGCACAAATCCAAAATGGGCCACTTTCGCAGTTGACAAGGCCGATATTTCTACTGTAATTCGCTCATAGTTGTTCTCAAACAAACGTAAAATTATTTCATGTTTTAAACAAATGTGCGATTGTTCTTTCCCATAATGGGTACACATGGGTACTTATACGCTATGTACTTAAAGTCTGAACACGTTTGGATGGTTGTGTAAAGTAATTGCAAACAAACCGTGAAGGCATCTCAGCAAACATATGCAGATATCCGCTGACTTCTTCCGTTAATGTAAAACTACGTGTTCGTATGCTGTTCCTCCAGATTCCCATTTGACAAATGTATGACATGTATAAATGTACATTTGTATGTAGACAAACAGGAACACATCCGTTTGTTGCTGGGTCTGTTTAAACAACTAACGCACGCAATGTGAATTGATGTGGAAAATGTTCATGTTAAACGAAGGTGTGCATATACGACACCATTTTATACAAGCACACTTCAGATATGAATAAATGGAAGTATTTACTAAATAAATTCGTTCTGGGACCACAGAAAGTATCTTGGAATTTTTATGAGAGAATGACCGAAGATTAGAAAACTGTATCATCATCATAAGGTCGTCAGTCCTCAGTCCTAAGAGTGGTTGGACACGTACCTCCACTCTTTCCTATCCTGAGCTAATGTTCGCATTTCTCTGAAACTAGAACAACCCATAACCTTAACTATTTGCGAACAGTTATCTAGTCTAGGTCTACCTCTACCCCTCCTAACTCCCGTTTCAGGTTTCTGTCTCAAATATGTCTCTGAATAGTCCTTCATGCTTAAGAAGGTGTCCCAACAACCTATTCTTTCTAATACCTCCTCATTTCTAACCTTTTCTATCCACGGTATCCTCATCATTCGCCCGTAATATCTCATTTCGAACGCTTCTTTTTCTTTTTTCTTTTTCATTCCTTTTCCTGCATACTGTCCATGTTTCTAACCCGTACAGTGCTGCGCTCCAAACATACACCTTTAACGACCTTTTTCGAATTTCTAAATTAATTGTTTGCGAACATAGAAGTGACTTGACTCGACCCTGCGCTATCCTCTGCTTTATATCACTACTACTCCTTCCGTCCTGACTTATCTGACTTCATAGATACCTTACATCGGCCACTTCTTATAGTCTTTCATCTCCTATCTTTATATTCTCTTTCCGTTCTTTTTCTTCCTTTGCATACCAGTATTTTAGTTTTACTTTTATTTATTTTCATACAGTACTGTTTTGTCAGTACCGCTTCCATTTTATTTAAAGCTATCTCTTACTCCTTCTTGCTAGATGCCAACACTGCTATATCATCTGCAAATCTAAGCATACTAATATTTTGCCCCTGTATATCTATCCCTACAATTGTACTGCCTTTAATGATGTTGATTGCGTCTTCGATGTATAGATTAAAAAGTAGCGGTGACAGTGTGCATCCCTGTCTGACTCCCTTCCTAATATTTACTTCTCTACGTTGCAGCCCCCAGCTCTATAACTGCCTGTTGCTCTTTATACAAACCAGGTATCACACTTTTATCTTTTGATAGAATATTGATTACTAAACTAAAATATTTGGTATTTCAATAGATTTTATGTTTACTATTTCTCCACGACAGTAATACGTACATCAGTATGGCCGAACTGTTACGTGATATATATATCACGTTTTGATTAACGATAACTTATTACTATGATTCTGTCATCTTGTAGACATTTAGTGCTTATGAACATTACAGACAAGTCTCAACGGTTTCTCGTTAAAAATCCGCCAACCAAAAATTAAAGTTTCTTTGCTTTAGTGTTATATCGATTCCTTAAACAGGATTTAATGTGGTTTGGGACGTTGATGAGGGTGATATTTAATAGAGAGACCCCCCACATGAAACATTAACACTAACCGATTACCTGGTGCCCGGCAAAATCATTACCCAGTACATCCCTAATATTTTGTAATTCAATTGTGTAGTATTTGTTTTGATGGTTTCCCTATGAGCGGCTTCTTCTTTTTCTTGGTCCTTGTGTTGTGTTTGTATGTCCATTAATTTAAGTCGGCATTCTGTTTTAAATTAGACTGCATCAGATGGCGTGTTCGTCCACCCAAGACTGTACGAGAGAGACTCCTCAAGTGCCATTTGCATTTTACGAGGCATTCTCGCAATGCTGTGATAAAAGGGGAAGTCCGGACTTCCATTTGCCCTGCTTTCATGAAAGGAAAACGATTCATAATTGCATGTAATACTTGGATCGTCGGTTGTTGCTGAAACGCAACTGCAACACTGTTTCTCTGATTCCTAATATACTTTCAAGTACAACAGAAGATTACACTGTAATTTCTACTTCAATTTACGGAATGGCCAATTCTAATTTTCAACTATTCAATTGACAAAAGCATGAGTCACCAAAAGATCAAGGTTCAGTCTGCATGACTATGATCAAGAATATACGGTTACACCTGCAAGACTTCATGAAACGAAAAACCAAAAGGCAGAGAGAATTTAATCTATTAAATTTAGCAAAAAAGGATCTACTTGAAATTTTGACATTAAAACCAGAAACAGGAGTTACGGGACGCACTCAATTACATTATTGTTGGTAAATAATTAGAGATATAGATTACTCAAAATAGGAAAAAGTGGGAGTAGGTCATGTTGCGTGATGTGACGATGTCAAAAACTACAATCGTCGGTGTACTGCTGTACCACATAGAAAAAACTTCTCGAAGGACCAGTGCACTCGATGGTAAAGAAAACTCACATAGAAATACAAATAACTATATTTAAAATGCTTCAAGTGCACACTAAAGGGTTATGTTGGCGATGATTGCAATTGATTTGTGTCGATTGATTATGTTCTATGATAATGTTCTGTATGTCGATTGATTGATATTCTGTTCGATTATGAAAATATGCTGTCGATTTACTAAAATTCTTAATATATAAATTGTCATCCCTACTACGAAATGAGCCAGCCGAAACTGGTTCAAGGTGTACAGCTATTGTTAGGGTGGTGACCTTACCAACCCTGGAAATACCGAATGGTACTGATTTCGAGACAGACAATACATCGTATACGTTTCTTTGGTACCTGCACAGCAATAGTGCAGGAATTGAACATAATTTGGAAATGTTGCTGAAGGCAGATTCTTGAAATTACAAATAATAATGTTAAACTGAACAATTGATACAAATAACCCAAGAAACAAATGTGCAAATGAACAAATATACCTACAACTAAGCAAAGAAATAAATATACAAATGAACAAATATACCTACATATATACAAAGAAACAAATATACAAATAAACATGTATACCTACAAATAAAGAAATATACAATTATGATTAAAACAAACAGAATAGCTCAAAACCCCAATGCCAAAACANGGGTCATGTTCACTGAACCTTAACAACTATCAGTATAAATTAGGATTAGTTCTCATTTAGGTTTAGTTTACTTCAGTCCCTGAAGAAGGTAACTTTGTTACCGAAAAGTACTTCGGACAACTACAGTGTCTTGTTTTGGCCTTGGGGTTTTGAGCTATTCTGTTTGTTCTACAACAACCGCCAAAGTTTTTCCAATCTTCATATTTTAATTATGATTAAAATATAAAAAATATGTTTCAAACGTGTAAACAGGTCATCATCATCATAAGGTCGTCAATCTGGTTGGACACGCACCTCCACTCCTTCCTATCCTGAGCCAATCTTCGCATTTCCCCTAAACTAGAACAAACCATATCCTACCACTCTCCCCGTCTCGTAAATGTGACTAAGTAACATAAACGTACGATCTCTAACCTCTTGTCCTGCATGTTTTAGAATTTCACCCTAATATCCCGTCTGCACCTGACGCTTTATCATTCTTTAAGTTTTTTTATGCTACATCGAACTCTTCTCTCATTATGGGATAACCTAGCTCATCTATCTCCACACTATCTTCCTTCTCTAATATATCTCCCAACTCAGGGCCTGCGTAAAGCTTCTCTAAATATTCTTTCCATCTGTCTGCCTTTTCCTCATTTTCTATCAAAATGACCCCTGCCTCGTTTCTTATATTATTACTACTGTACCCTACATCTCTAAAATTCCTTTTAACTATATTCTAAACTTCATCCGTTTTACCTACTTCAAACTTTTCTTCTACTTCTTTACACCTCATGCCAATTCACTGTTCCTTGGCTGCCCTACACTTCCTAATTATTCCCCACTTTATACATCTTTGTAGTAGTTTACACTGCGCTACATTTAAACTTTTAATTTTCTTTTTTTGGGTAAGGCACATCAATCTCGTACTTGAATCTGCGTGTCCTGTAAATTGTGTGGTTTCAGTATCGATCTTCCCGTTTCTCGATAAAACAAAGACAGGAACGTGCCTGTGACATATTCTGGAACTTTCCAAAACTGACAATGCATAATTCTGTCACACTTTCGAAAGCAAACGAGGTGTTTGCGATGTCTGGTTTGCACATAGTTTTGTGTATTCGTGTAAAATCGTTGTATCTGAGTTATTTGTGTGTTTAACGTTGGTCGAATATCTGCAATGAGATCCAAACTTCGCAAAGTATCTTTGGGACACTTGACCGGAATCATGTACGTGTTACAGAATTATTGCAATTCCCAAACAAAGTTTTATTGTATAGGTGCGAATTGAAAATGAATATTTTAAATATTTGTTGGACAGTTAGAAATAACAGAAGAAGCATGAATCGTTATATCCAAATCGAAAGATAACTATATTCAATACCAAGTACAGTTTTTTAGTGGTTGATATAATATTACATTTTTCTTTCATCCAGTTACCTACGATACAATAATGGATGACGAGAGATGGCTGCTTCAGAGTACGTGTTTCTTTTATATAGTTTCAGCAAGTTCAGCAGCGTCTAATAATGACATTAAGAATAGCAACTTGCAAAGTTTCTAAAGTCGCCTTTGTCATACTTAGGTTACAAGACATTTTCATGATAAAATACTTTTGACAGCATTTGTTATTTCTATTAAGTACCTGCTGCTTTAGACGTAAAAATTAAAAAAAAATACAACGTGTAATTATACAACACGCTACTGAAGTGAAACTTCTTCAAACACACAAACATACCGGGATAGGGGTTAAGGAATTGGTTTAATGGTATTATTTGTACACTATGCTTCACACGGGTACAATGTTGATAGTAAATATACTATAGAATGTCTTTATATAAAACAATCACAGATTTTTTGTATTAGACAATACAAACCGGCCGGTACCGCCGCAACCGCTATCTCTCTGCATTTTAAGTCTGTAATATCTTCGAAAATATTCATTTAAATTACATTCTGTAAAGGGACATATTGATCTATATTAAATGCACAATGTATTTTAAAGTACTTAATTGGATAAGGATTAATGCTGTATTGCTTAAAATCGCTTCGTAAATAAGCCATTATTTCTCGTAAAAAGTAAAGGATAAAAAATGGTTATCGTGGGTTATCCCTAAGAGAGAGACATACACCATCGCGGACTGTTTTGTAGACTTTTTTAAGATGTACAATACTGTAATATATTACATATTTTGATCTATCTCGTAGGGTTCAACCAGCGTTTGCAATGTAAGCACAAAAAATGTGTTTATTTACATCACATTACAAACCTCTAAAATTATCAATGTTTCTCTATTATATTATGCATGTATTATACAAATAAACCTTCCTCTTGAATTACTCTATCTATTAAAGAAAACCGCATTAAAATCCGTTGCGTAGTTTTAAAGATCTAAGCATACATAGGGTCAGACAGCGGGGGAAATGCGTTGCGTGATTTCGTTACATAGCAACTCGCATGAAACGAACTTACCCTACCGTGCGTAAAGAAGTTTCACTTCAAAAAAAATCACATTACGCTTTGTAAAACAACACATTGATTATCCTTGAAGCAATTTTTGTTTCCTGGCCTAATAGCTAGGACCGGAATCTTCACAATTTTTATACTATATACTAACATATGCTCATAAAACGTTTAGAAGTCGAGGTATCATCCAATCGTCCTCAGCCTCTAACTCAGGAATGACACACTGTAGTATACCTTGTTGTTCTAGTACATTTTTGTTATCTTCTGTATGCGCTATTGTCAGCAGAGTGTCTCCTGTAGTTTCCTGTAGTTTTATCCTGGAGCACAATCGAATATAAAACAGAACGTCGCGGCGCGTCGCCTGTACTTCGAAAGCTCTATGAATTATGTATTTGCGGTGTCTCTCGTGGCCGATGCATGGTACATAATTTCCGTTCGTTGGGAATTCACCGCGCGATTTTAAACGTTCGTCGGCCTGATGCTGCGCCTCTCTGTCAACACTCTTCGCGAAAGATGCCACGTCAAAAATCAGAAGACGAGCCGGGTGAGAGAAAAGGGTCTTCTAAACGATTGATGACACTGACGACAACGGCACGAACTAGGTCGTAAAACGATATAGTGCAAGTGACATGATGCGAGTTTAAAAGAACGAAAGAAGTTCTACTTCCGACGTCGGGCTCTAGACTTTTCTTACACGCGCCGGGGGAGTATTTTTTGAATCGTAAAAAACAAGGTCCTTTTGAATTTGAATAGGCCCAAGCCAGTGCTTTTGTATATTCTGCAGCTACATATCTAAGTTGTGAACCAAAATCTTTTGTGCGTTACGCGTTAGTAACTATGTCCTGTACAATAGAATAAGGACAAACTTCAGAAGATTTTCTGGCGTGCTGAATTTCGTCAATATAAGAAACTTTCAGGATAAGTTTTTAATAATAATGATGTAATTTTTAATAGGTTTTCATTAGATCCACAATTTTTATTATCATTATCATAAGGTCATCAGTCCTAAGACTGGTTGGACACGTACCTCCACTCTTTCCTATCCTAAGCTAAACTTCGCATTTCCCTAAAACTAGAACAGCCCACATCCTTAACTATTTGCGAACAGTAATCTAATCTAGGTCTACCTCTACCCCTCCTAACTCCTGTTTCTGCCTCTAATATGTCTCTGACTAGACCTTCATGCCTGCGAAGGTGTCCTACCAACCTATCTCGCCTATTTTTTATTGACTTCCATAGAGTCCTCTGTTCTCCTATTCTTTCCAATACCTTTTCATTTCTAACCTTTTCTACCCACGTTATCCTCATCATCCGCCTATAAAACCACATTTCGAACGCTTCTAACCTTTTCTTTTCCGTCGCGCCCACTGTCCATGTTTCGCACCAGTACAACGCCGTGCTCCAAATATACACCTTTAACCACCTTTTTCTAATTTCTAAATTAACCGTTCGAGAACATAGAATTGACTTCTTTTTATTAAAGCCGACACGACCCTGCGCTATCCCCTGCTTTATATCCCTACTACTCCTTCCATCCTGACTTTTATATTTAAAATTTTTCACTTCAATCCCAAAATATGGAAAACTGTTTTTCTTTGTAGCTTTGGCGCCCTCTATCTTTTTAGGAACGAACTGTAGTGAGTTTAATCTATCAAATTTCAAACTCTACGTTTATTATTCTCATACATTCTCTGGTCAAAAATGAAATTCAATCTGCTTTGCGTCATTTTTAACTTCAGAAACTAGCCTTGAGAATCTCCTAAGACTTAAAGCGAAACGTTGGCGGTTGTTTTTGAAAAGTAAATAACTTTTAAACCTTTTTGATCTTAATTTCATTTCATGTTGATTATGAACAGAGGATGAATGGAGTACGTAATCAAAACAAAATCGTTTATTTTATTACAGATGCTCCGGTGTGTCAGGACTCAGAAGTGACCGTTATTGGTGCGTCATTGGACGAAGTAATCCGTGTGCGGTGCCGTGTGTCAGCGGATCCTAGCGACGTCACCTTTGACTGGCAGTTTAGCAACAGTGGCGAAAGTTTTGACGTGTCTCCAGCACGTTTTGCAACCACAAGCAGCAACGTGAGCGAGCTCATGTACACGCCAGCTTCTCAAAAGGACTACGGAACCCTCACCTGTCTCGGCAGGAATTCTATCGGGAAACAGGCGAAGCCTTGCGTCTTCCAAGTCATTCCGGCATGTAAGTGACATAAACGACACAAGAAATAGTACCTTTTTTAGCCTTTTAGCCATCACGTCCCTTCAGGGTTTAGTATTAAGTAGATAGAACCGGTGAGTTTCAGGCTTTACTCTATAAACTGCGGAAAGGTCTTATGATTAGACGTGATCAGCGACAAGGAGCTTTTAAAAATTTGGACGACCGTTTTGATTTTGTTGTCAGCATTTTATTTTTTATCACTGCGATATTTCCGATGTCCGAAACATAATTACAATCGATTTCATTTATTACAATCGACCATTTTGCTATAGCGACGTTAAATCTAAGTCCCTTGAATTTAAAGCATACTTTAGTACAAAATAGCGACTTCTTCTATAGCGACTTGGGATATAACGCCGAGTTCGGGTGATGTAGCGACTGTTATTAATTGATCATTTGTAACTAATCCGTAGTTCATAATCCAATGCAGTTGGCAGCAAATAGCTTTCTTATCTTTTGTATACATTCACACAAATTGTGATCAAGTGTGGTGACTTTTACCGTTTGTTTGTAGATGTCTTCATTATCCATAACATAATTACAGGTATAATTATAATGTATAATCTTCAGTCCCAAATATTTCGGCAAAATTTTCCCAGAAAATGAAAACCCAAATGAGACAAATCCGGGCCTGTTTTACCTCCACATAATTTTGCTAGAATTTATTATAAACTACAACCAAATCGGACCATCCAATTCACAATTATTCTTGATCAAATTAACAAAATGAGATGTAATAAACACTTCGCGTTTTTGACCAGGTTAAGGTCACATTACTGGGCCATACTAAAAGGTAAAAGATTATGTTCTAGAAGAAAAAGTGTAACGAAATTCGTACTTGATAACGCATCTTGTTAAGATCCATACCCACGAACGTCTGTAAAAAGCGGAACGCGATAATAGAACGTTCTTTTTACAACCAATTTACTATTTTATTTCCAGTTTTATGACATAATCTGAAACGTGGATCGGCATCCGTAATATTGCAATCGTGAATTTGTCCGGACCGCATTTTGTAATGCATTAATATTTTATGGCGCCTCTTAAAAACCGATTTAATTTGATGAATTTGTGAAACACCAAACAAACGCTGTTTAATTAAGCTTTTGTCTGCATTATTGTCACTAATTTAATTGTCAACATAAACAACGCGCCAAATTGGTTTTCGATCGGAGTGCCTTCTTTATTCCAATTGAAATTAATTTTTTTGGTTAATTGCGGAAGCCGATTTTTTAATAGTTCTCTGTTAATATATTTAAACGGCAATTTGTTTCAATCTGTATACGCAAATTCTTGTTGTTGCGGCGTATGCTTTATGACCGTATACTGGCTACGTAAAAGGTACCGCCGGTATTGCATCGATCATCGAAACCTCCACTCACACACAAAAATACTGATAAATAAAAAAACTACTTTCATGAAAAATATTGTTTGCAATCGCTACAATCGTTTGTTAGAAGCATTGGCTCCTTTGGGTGAAGAGGTTCTTCTATATTCCACAGTTTATCTCTTTATACGATCGGAGACGAAAAAATAGAAGAAGTATCTAGGAAGTTAGATAATTCGGGATGATTGGAGCAACAGATAGAAAACATAGCGTAGGGTCGAGTCGTCATTAACAAAAAGATGTCACTTATATGCTCTAGAATAGTTAATTAGGTAATGTAGAAATTGGAACATGATTGCTAAAGTGTATGTCTGGGGCATGGCTCTATACGGGTGCGAAAGGTGCACGGTGGACGCAGAGGAATAGAAATGGTTAGATGAGGATACTGTGGCTAGAGATATTGGTAACGCCGAGTTCGGGTCTAGCGACTGTTTTTAATGAATCATTTGTAACAAAACCTAGTAATCTCATGCAGATATAGCAACCGGAATCGGTCGCTAAAGACACAAAGGGCTTTCTTTTCTTTTGTTTACATTCAAACACATATTCAACATGTTTCAACCGTTATTTCTGAGTAGCAACTGTGTTTAGTAATAAGTGCGACTTCCAGATGTACATTTACTGTTAAAAAAAGGCGAAATTGTTTCAAAACTGAAAAACAGTCTGTGTCAGTATCTTCTTTAACTTTGCCTATAACGACTTCTGGATATAACGACGAAATTACAGTGGTCTCTTCGTTGTCGTTATACCCGAAATCCACTGTATTTCATATGTTGATATTTTCCATATTTTATTCTCTTATTAGTTTCCTTTTTTAATCTAAAATCGTCCAGGACTTTCAAGTCCCCGTTAGCCTGTTCTCCTAATAATTTCATTTCGAAAATACTAATACAGTTATAACGTTTATTTACTTTGTATAGTGTTTGCTCAGTGGTGTCAATTTTAAGTTAAAAGTGCCGTTTTGAAGAGAAAAAAGTTCCATTTGGGATTATTTTGTTGATATTAACGATGCAAGTGCTAAATGCAAAATTTTTAACAAAATATTCGCGAAAAGGACGAGCGTCTACTGAAAATCATTACAGTTCCGCTTCCGCAAAAATTTACTATTTACTTCTGTTTCCATTATGACACTTCCATTGCATCGCTAACCCAGATTAGACTACTGCATAGGAATGGTTAAGGATGTAGGATTATGGATTTTAATTTTAGGGAAAGATTATCTCAGGAAAAAAAGTGTAAAGGTACATGTTCGACCAGTCTTAGGACTGACGACCGTATGATAATGACGACGGTAGTTGATTCATTAATTTTTTGGGTAAAGTAGGGTAACGACATGTCATTCAATACGCAGGTATTACAGTATAATAAGTAGCCGTTTATAATCTCCTGTTTTGAGATTAACTTTGACTTTGATCCTTTGTAATTACTGTGCTCTCTCTGTCAGGATGAAACTGATGGCCAGAGCTTTGCCCGGAGAGTAGCTCCAGATAAATTAAACCGTTTTCAGTCGACTGCTTAAATTTTACATGTTCTTGCAACCGCCTGGCTGCAGATAAAGACACAGCTGGATGTGCTTAATATGCATAACTTTGTAGTTTAATCTAATACGATGCTACTTTGTAATAAAAGTAGCTATTGGTTATTTCCACTTAAAAACGAGATGAAGCTACACTTTTTAATTGAAATATTTCCACACTAAACGACATAATTAAAAATTCCTTTTCCTTCTCAGATTTTCCAAACCGGTTCTCATTTAATTACTTGTCTCGATTTCTAAATTAAGCGCACAATTAAGAAAAATTAACTGTCCAAAAGTTTCGACCAAGTTATCAACAAGTTAATAAATCACTTTAACAGTTAATTAGGCAGTAAATTGCCTAATACTTTTGTCGACAAATCGCAATTAATAAATTGTAATCAATTAAGCTTTAATAAATTAATTGCTTGTTGAAATAAACTCAAAATACGAACGACATATCTGATAAAATAATGATTAGGAAAATTAAACAACCCTTAATGTTATGACATTATCGTAAAGTCGTCAGTCCTAAGACTCTTTCCTGTCATCAGCTAATCTTCCTGTTTCCCTAAAACTAGAACAACCCACATCCTTAACTAAGTATTTGCGAACAGTCATCTCATCTAGGTCTACCTCAACTCCTTTTAACTATCGTTTCTGCTTCTAATATGTCCCTGACTCGACCTTCATGCCTGAGAAGGTGTCCTACTAACCTATCTCGCCTACTTTTTATAACTTCTGTCCTCTGCTCTCCTACTCCTTCTAATACCTCTTCATTTCTAACTTTCTCTGTCCACGGTGTCCTCATTATTCGCCTATAACACCACATTTCGAACGCTTCTAGCCTATTCTTTTCTGCCAAGCCCCACTGTTCATGTTTCGCACCCATACAGCTCCGCGCTCCAAGCATACAACCTTTTTCGAATTTCTAAATTAACCGTTCGCGAGCATAGCAGTGACTTCTTTAATATTGAAGGCAACACGACCCTGCGCTGTCCTCTGCTTTAAATCCCTACTACCCCTTCCGTCCTGACTTAACTGACTTCCTAGATACTTAAAATCAGTCACTTCTTTTAATTTCTCGTCTCCTATCTTTATATTCGTTCTTTCCCTACTTTTTCTTCCCGTCTATACCCGTATTTTTGTTTTACTTTTATTTATTTTCATTTAGCATTGTTTTGTCAGTACCGCTTCCATTTTATTTAAAGCTATCTCTAACTCCTCTTTGCTAGATGCTAATACTGCTATATCATCTGCAAATCTAAGCATACTAATCTTTTGCCTCTGAATATCTATTCCTACAGTTGTACTATCATTAATAATGTTGATCGCGTCTTCGATGTATACATTAAAAAGTAGCGGTGACAGTGTGCATCCCTGTCTAACTCCCTTGCTAATATTTACTTCTAGCCCCGGCTCTATAACTATCTGTTGCTCTTTATACAAACTAAGTATCACTCTTCTATCATTGTAACTTATCCCTACATTTTTAAGTCTATTTAACATCTTGTTCCATTTAACATTCTCTCACTCTTTCCTTTTTCTATCGTTTCCTCTATTGTTACCTGTAAAGCTAGAATGGCCTTCCTTGTTCCTCTATTTCTTCTAAACCCAAGTTGATCTTCCATTAATAGTTCTTCCGCCCTTTTTTCCATCCTCCTCTGTACAATTCTAGTTTTTTGACGCATGGTAAGTTAAGCTAATTGTTCTAAATGTCTCGCACCTATCCGCGCCCTTCTTTTTAGGTAATGTTACTACTACGTTCCGTTTATAATCCTCTGGGACTTTCCCCGTCTCGTAAATGTGACTAACTAGCTTAAACATACGATCTCTAACCTCTTGTTCTGCCTGTTTTAAAATTCCCCCCTGTATCCCATCTATATCTATGCTAAATCGAACTCTTCGAACTCATTTTGGGATAACCTACCTCATCTATCTCCACACTATCTTCCTTCTCTAATATATCTCCTAACTCATGGCCTGCGTATAGGTTCTCTAAATATTCTTTCCACCTATCTATCTGCCTTTTCCTCATTTTCTATCAAAATGACCCCTGTCTCGTTTGTTATATTATTACTACTGTATCCTGCATCTCTAAAATTCCTTTTAATGTTATGACCATTAATTAAATAAATAATAACTGAAAACCTGTCGTAGTATTATGGCAATATTGAACAATAATATCAATATTAAGTAACTATTTTGATTCTAAAGAAATTACTCAAATAGTCAATTGTTTCGTCTGTTTAAGTCTTTGTTGAGAAAACAGAGAAATAATACTAGTACTCATTATCAACATTAGTGTCAGAACAGAAGTGGAGTCTAACAACTTAATTATTAAGCGGAGAATGTGCCGATAGCACTTGGAAACGTTACAAACGGTTTGGAGATGGGTACTTGTTGATTAACCTTTTGAAGATTTCCCCTTTAGAAACGGGCCAACAGCAGCATCTCATCGAATTAATTATTAGATGCCTTTAACAGGCTCCTGACGTGTTGGAAATTTCAAACGTTGTTAATTAGATGTTGCGTTCTGTTGCTTTGGCGACCACTGTACGCTCGGGCGAGCCGGGCGTCGCGCCGGCATCGCGACGCCGCATGAACTAAACGTCGCGCGGACATCGCCGACGACCACCAACGTTACGTCCGGCAAACCTTTTTCTAACAACAAATTACTCATTCATGATTGTAAAGCATTACGACTTCTTTTTTCATTATAATAATACAATAGGAACTGAACGTAACTGTAACTAAAATAGTAAGCTTTATTAACAAAAGTTTTATTTCATTGTAATTATTATTTTTCTTAAATAAATGTTGATGTAGGTTTCGGGATCGTCGCGCAGCGTGAATAAAAATGATCTGGGCCGGTAGCAGAATACAAGAAAATAAAACGGCAGCAAAGTCTTCGGAACGTATATTTACAGAGGCGATAACTAGTCGCATGGACGGTCTAGTACCAAGTAAAACTTACATCTAAATTACTACACTATACACCAAGTTAACCCCCTGCGCGTCTCTTTCCCTCCGGTATGAGACGACCAAAAAAAGAACCGGATAAATGTAATAAAAATTGGAAAGTTATCTCTGCTAAAACGCATTTTGCTGGAAAACTGTTTGTTACCCTTTGGCCGCTTCGCTACCCTTGGAAGTGCAGGTAGTCGAAGGCTTTCGAAGTTTTGTGATAAATTCGGCGGGAAAAAGACGCAGAAGGTTAAATATTCTATTTACAATTTCTACGAACTACAAACCCCTTAAATATAATTTGGCTCGAGGGTAAGTAGCGTGACCGCTACATAGGTAAAACCGATAAGGCTTATTATGTAATTAAAAGGAATTTTAGAGAAGTAAGGTACAGTAGTGCGTTCGAAATGTGGTGTTACAGGCAAATGATGAGGAAACCGTGGATCGAGAAGGTTAGAAATGAAAAGGTGTTAAAAAAAATAGGAAAACAGAGGAATCTATTGATTGAAGCATGAAGGTCTAGTCAGAGACATATTAGAGACAGAAACAGGAGTTAGGAAGGGTAGATGTAGTGCGTGCCCAACCAGTCTTAGGACTGACGACCTTATGATGAGGGTACAGTAGTAATAATATAAGAGGTCATTTTGATAAAAAATTGATAAATGGGAGATAAGTGAAAAGAATATTTAGACAGGATAACTGTAGGGATAGATATATAGGGGCAAACGAATAGTATACTGATAATATAGTATTAGCGTCTAGCAAGGAGATATATTTAAATAAAATGGAAGCGGTATTAACAAAACAGTATTGTATGAAAATAAATAAAAGTAAAACTAAAATACTGGTATGCAAGGGAAGAAATTGTAAGAAAAGAGCGAATATAAAGATAGGAGACGAAAAATTAGAAGAAGTGGCTGATTTTCGGTATCTAGGAAATAAGATAACCCAGAATGGAAGGAGCAGTCGAGATATAAGACAGGATAGCGCCTAATCGACTAACTCTAAATTACGTGACAAAATCAAAAATTTTTCTGGTGCCACCACCAATACCAAAAAAATACGAGCCAAAGGGAAAAACCCAACAAGGTATGACTACCTCGAGGTATGAAATTCCTATAACCTGCATACAATTGAAGAGCATCGATAGTAAAATTAACAAAGGTAGTTGCCATCGAAGATCATGGCAGAACCTGACGATCGGGCCCCAATAGGCCTAATATTGTTTGCAAAAGAGATATTTGACTACCTTGTACCTATGCATTTGAAATTATGTGAATTTCCAATATAATAAAATAAAATACGTTGAATAATGATAAGCACTGTCTATCTCTAACAACTAAAAAAAATATTAAAATTAAACTGAAACACTGTCCCTTCCACATTCGTAATACGTTTCCTACAGCGTATAACGTCCCCGTAATAAATGTGCCCATAATAACAGTGGTAAAACACATGTAGCGTAGCCCCGATGATTATGTCGCCCTTGTTGTAATAACTTTGATTGTTCTAACTATTACTCACTGACCACATAACACGGCATCGTATAATGAGGTTAGATTGTAATTAATGCTTCGAAGTCGGAAACACGTTCAAAACCTGTTAGCGACAACCAATCAGTTTTAACAACCTGATTAACCAATAACATACCTACCTATAACTGGAATGTAATTCGGTTTGGCAGCGATTGTGGCATGGATCTTCAGAATCGGATTTTTAATCATTCAATATAATCAACAACATCGAACAAGTACGTGACCACAGACAAAGTTAAAAACGAGCTATTGTATTTTCGTTATTTAAAAGTTAAGTGTATTTTAGAAGTACAAATATGTGCGATATTAGTTTTTTTTTTAAGAATAGATAATACGAGTAAAAGTCCTGTTTGCAAGGATTGATTACAGGATGAAAAACCAGCCCTTATCTTGGATTATAAACCTATATCAGGAAAAAAAAACTGTGAATGTAGATACCAAATATATCCTTTCATATCATCCCCAGTCAGATAAGTTAGGACAGAAGGAGTAGTAGGGATATAAAGCAGAGGATAGTTGCCTTCAATAAAAATAAGTCACTTCTATGCTCGCAAACGGTTAATTTAGAAATTCTAGAATGATTGTTAAAGGTGTATGTTTGGATCGGGGCGTTGTACGGGTGCGAAACATGGACGGTTGACGCAGCCGAAAAGAAAAGGTTAGAAATCTTCGAAATGTGGTGTTACAGGCGAATGATGAGGATAACGTGGGTAGAAAAGGTTAGAAATGAAGAGGTATTAGAAAGAATAGGAGAACAGAGGACTCTATGGAAGTCAGTAAAAAATAGGCGAAATAGGTCGATAGGGCACCTTCTTAGGTATGAAGGTCTAGTCAGAGACATATTAGAGGCAGAAACGGAAGTTAGGAAGGGTAGAGGTATACCTAGATTAGATTACTGTTCGCAAATAGTTAAGGATGTTGGATGTTCTAGTTTTAGGGAAAAGTGGAAAAGTCTTAGGACTGACGACCTTATCATGATGATACATTCTCAGTTAAGAACTGCGAGAGCGACCTGAACTTTTATAAATTGTTACACCTGACAAAAAAAAAATTAAGAAGAGAAAAAAATAAATTTTTAACCGTTTAGTGAATTTTTATAAATCTTTTTAGTCGAATTAAATGTGAGTAAAAATGACATATTTTCATGAAAAATCAAAAACAATATTCTTTTATTTTTTTTGTCCTCATATCCCCCTTGTGTACATCTATCATATTTGTTTTACGTAGATATAGGGAGGTACTTTTAGCTGTGTGATGCATCATTTAGCGGAGCTTCTATCTTTGGAAAAGACGCGCACACGCATTAACGAATCAGAAACTTGGGAAAAGCACAACAGCGTGACAGGCTTGATTAATACAAACGTTTCGCAATTGGAAAAGTTAATTGATCACGTAATAATACAATGCGGGATTCCGTCATCGGCAGCTTTTGGCACCCTAACCGCCGCACGCCGTCATCAGTTGCCACCGTCATCAACCGCCTCACCGCCTCCCCGTTGCCATCGTTCTAATTAACGCTTTGAAATTTCGAACAGAACATACACACACACACACACACACACACACACACACACACGTCCCAACCAGCGACGACGACGCTCTCGGTAATTAATTTGATGATATTGCAGCAAAGCCCAGTCCCTTGAGCAACTGCACCCTCCAAGGGGCCGCCAATGACAGCTCACGTCTGTTAGACATCGAATGTCGCCCCGGATATGACGGAGGCTTGCCCCAAACCTTCGTCCTCGAGGCGTACGACTCCCGCACCATGACGTTGCGATTCAACCTCAGCTCCAACGACCCCGACAGTCCCTTCTTCCGTGTTCAGCTGGACGAGGTGCTCGACGTGAAGCAGGGAATGCCACCGTCCCTTCGTATATTCGTCTACGCCCAAAACTTGAAGGGACGCAGCGACAAAGTCGTCCTAGAAGACATTACCCTTAACGATCCCGAAAAAAGAACCGGTAAGTCAACACTATTTATTTTTTTTTTCCTTTTCATATAGGATTGACTAATGCAATCGCTATTAAAGGAATTTGGAATTGGTACACAAGTTATTATTGGGGTAATTTAAACTAAATGTATCTTCACCTACCTTAGAAAACACCACAAATGGCGAGGTAAACGCCATCTGTAGTACCACTTCGAATTATTTTATTCGATTATGGTAACGTGCCTATCACGTAGTGGTTAGCTATGCCGGGATTCGTTTCAGCAAGTAGATATCCATATATTTAAATGGACCTTGTTGGAGCATCCGTAATCCTAAAATGTAGCATCGTATTACAGATGGCGTTTACCGCGGCGTTTGTGGTGTTTTCTAAAACGCTCTGTTAAGACAGCAGGTAAAAGTTGGTCTGTGTTCTGTCGGAGCTGTCTGCGACGCGCTGATGAGATCCAAAAAGATCGAAATCGCGATCCGCGTCTTGCAGTTTCGACAGAATGCAGACCACTTCGAAATATACTTCGAGATATTCGATTTGACTGGTTAATTTTTTGTTGTATTTATAATTGACAGGACAAGGTTTGTGTGAAAGAAAATTTTTGAAAAATACGCGGCAAAAATTTGGATAGTATTTTTGTATGGAAAAGCCTTCATGCTATAAATTTTGACATTTTTGGTTTTGGTCAGATTTACATCAAACTTGATATTTATGCTCATTGGCATAAAATCAAACACCTGTTTCAGCATTTTTAAAAATTCCACCTCTGAAAGGGGGTGAAAAGGGGATGTAACATTTATATGCTAGATATTTTATTTATATAGTCACATTTACTGTAAATGTTGTTGCTACGTTTGTATTTGAAATCTAATAAGATGGCGACATTACATAACATTTAAACTTTGTAGGGGTGAACTGAGAGTTAAAAGGTTTTATGGAGAAACAATAATAATTTCTGCGAGCGAAGCGGCGGGCAAAAGCTGATACTAAATTGCTATCTACAGGTTCTTTTTCTATAACTGTTAAGACGAATTTTATAGACTAATAAACGAGTTGCACTTATTAATCCTTCAGGCTTGCTTTGCAAACAACTCACAAATAATAACAATCATAAAAAACTTCCCGTTTCTATACATAATGTAACACTCTCCTTATGAAAGCTCTGAATTGCAACCCGACGTCAAGAAAGTTTTACGAAAGAGAAATTATTACCCTACGTGCAAAAGACGTCGCAATAAAAATGGTATTTCGAAATGTATTTTTTCATCATTGGCGTATCACACAGTGAACTCAAAATAAATTCATAAATAAAATATTTCCGATAAACGTTTGTAACATATTTCGTTTTTGAAATTTGTAATTAAATTTTAATTGAATTTTTACCGGACATAGAATGAAAATGAATAATCCTGCTCCGGTTGGACTATACGAATCATATTTCAAAACTGAAACCCTTTTTTCTCACACAACCCTAGTCAATCATTTCAATATTTTATTAAGAGAATCCAAAATACTAATTCAAAAATTATTTCAATTTCAAATATCCTTTTCTTTTTTTGTTTACAAAACTAGAAACTGAATTATAATAATGAGATGAAATGTTTATTAAAATTATCTGTAACATTACTGCAAGGGACAAATTGTGTTTGAAAAAGGGAATTGACGTCAAAGCAAAATCAACGATCAAAAGGTTTAGTTAAGGGATCAATTATTTGTTCCCAGTAGCACATCATAAGTAATTTGGTCGATGGTTTACCGAAACTATGTACGGTGTGCTGATGAGAAGTAACAAATTCAGACCTGATTGCTGAACAAGTACCGAATCTAAAAGAAACGGTGTCAAAAATCGTATAAGAAAGGGAAGTGAAAAAGTGAATATCATGAATCGTTTCTTTCTTCGTGTTCCACTGTTCGTTCAGCCGCTATACCTGTCGTCTTTCGTATGTAAAAGGGGAAAGTTGAAACAAATTATACTTTCCGTCCATTTGCATTATAAAAGGGCGATATTTCAGCATCCGGCGACAAAGTAGCTGCCGCAGCAGCAGCAGCAGAATAATGCTTAATCTCTCTTCCTCCAAAATGTCACGTTAATTTTCCTGGAAAAAGGAACGCCCAAAAAGTCCAGAAACTTTAATAAAACGTGGTGGCAAGTTCGGAAGATTGTTTTCCCAATGTTCCACGACCACACCGCTGCGCTGTCGCCTATTAATCTCGCTCTTGGACATTAATGAGCTACTGCTCGCGATAACTCAAAAAATTCTTTCTTAATTTCCTCACTTGCGGCAATCCATCTTTGTAAAAACCAAATGGAAAGATAAATCGAGTCCATAAAGTGACCCGTGTCCTTACATACGTTCTATATGTCTAAGGACATTCATTAATTTATCTAACTAGTCGAACCCGTCCAAATTTGGAGGGATAGGCACCGTTGGCTTGGTTAGAATTGTTGTGTCCCGAATATAAATTTTAGATACAGGAACTTTTAATTATGGTTGTTTAAGTCAAAATCAATCTTCTGCGAGGATAAATCCTTAAATATACTTTATTGAAAGAAACGATACACACTAATTAACTTCTTATTCCTGACTTAATTTAATTAATATTATCGCTTTTACGAATTAGAAATTATTTATACAAGACATTGACGATTATAATACTTAGTAGAAAACGATTTAAATGTTAGTGTTATGATGTTGTCCTTATTTTCTCTTTTCGAGGGGTTTATATACCCTCGGTTGGCTTGGGGTGAGTTCTAAGAATTTTCCAAAAAGCTGTACTCAAGCTGACTTCGAAGAAATATTTCTTTGACTGAAGTTGGCTTTTTCTTAAGTACCTTGCTTACTTCTGAGAAGTGTTGTTAATCTTTACTGTCAAATTTAATCCTCAACATGCATACAAAAATATAACGATAAAATTTACTCTCATTAGATATACAAATTGAACCTGCATCTATTTTTATTTTTACGTTTTACTGCGTTTATAATGTATGGTGTAGACACTACGGTAAACTAATATTTTTGTACGTTATTATAATTAATTATTTATTAGTCATTTTGCATGTGCCTGCTGCTGGTTTGTTTGCAATGCTAGAGATTTTTAGTCAGTTTGCAATTTCAAAATTGCAATGCAATGAAACAGTAGGCGATACTAATTGTAAAAGTCCCAATAGGTAGTACCCCCGTATCGAATACAATGACTGTTAAGCAATCAAATGTACACACAATATGGCAAGCCATCGTGTTTTAGCTTGCATTCACATTTTGCTGTTTAACTTCAAAGATAAAATAAATGAAATGAAACGTTTTGATTAACGAGTAAATAAACGAAACCTGATGAAATGATGCATTGTTAATTTATTTGCTTTATATATTCGTTCAAATCCTGGGTGGATTTGCAGAATATTTTGGTCATACAAATTGTAAATAAAATGCAAACGATTCAGGTAGACGCACACAAAACGATTTGTTTTTAATAATCATTAATGGATTAGGAAAAAATGTTAACTTTACATTATTAAATATTCTAATCTAAAGTTTTCAACCATTTTTGGGAATTAATTTTTTTAAATTGTATTAACTTAATGTATTATGCTTTAAATTTCCTAAATTTTGATAAAAACCGCATCAAAATCGGTTCAAAAATACCAACGTTACGAAATATAAAAGTTTCAAATGCATTGCGATGCACCAGTCAGGTGAATAAACTTTGTGTTGTTGTTATTGTATAACCGCATTCCTGAGGAAACCCCTATTGTTTTCCAGACCGACTGACCTAATTTCCTATTGGTTGACAAAATGGCGTCGCGACTAACAGCCAATGAGATGTGTTACACACTTAAAAACAATAAGAACTGCATTCGTAAGTTAGTCACGCGCGCTGCTTTGGTTGGTATAGTTCGCTCCTCCAGAGTTATATTAAAATTACGTAAAAATCAAAATGTTGTGTGTCTATTTTGTATAAAAATACATTTATGAGTTGAATTTGTAAGTAATAATAATAACTATCCTTTCTAAAACATTATTTATGGGCAATAAGAACATGTTTTATTTCATAAAAACGTATTAAATCGAATTTATAGGTTAAGACATTGACGGTAGACAAATATTTTTCAAATGTCTTATTCTTAATAAAAATATCCTTTTTTGAATATCCCCTTATATTTCTTTTCTTGCAGATGACTATGGTGGTTTAAATATTTTACCATTAGCTGCATTGTTAACCGGTTCACTCTTAACACTATGCCTCGCTGTACTTCTAGTAGTAGTTTTGGCAATTAGAAAGAGCAGACACAAACACTGTCCCATGGCCCATTGTACTCATGGTGCTGACTTATCGGCCAAACAACCCAAAGTGCTGACACCACAAGCTTCTAGGTCTAATTCCATGTTAGAAATCAACACAGGGGACCAACGTTATGTGGTAGCATATACACTTAAGCCCACCACGAATAGCATTAACCAGGATCAACCCATTACAAATTCCATAGTGATTGGCCCTGAACATCAACCAGATATTCTTAATGCCCCTAGAGGTTTGTTTGCATATTTTAATTATTTGCATTTTATATTGAATATTGTTTTATACTGATTAAAACAATTGATAATCAAGTTAACTCACTAGAATCATGAATTGTTTTTCTATTAAACTTATTTAAAGAGTACATCTATATTATGTTGTATTTGCAATTGATTTAGGAAGAACACAATTTGTACTGTATACGTAAAAAAATTAAATGGGGAAACGTTATTTGATATTACTTTCAGTCGTAGATTTTATCCCCGACTATAACACCGGTAGCTTTGTTTCAAACAAGAACGTAAATTATTCAATAGGTTGCACAGAAGTTACACACCTAGTTCCTACGTAACAACCAACGAAGCAAGCAACTTGTATGTAAATTTCGTGGGAAGATTTATTAAGAACAATCATTTTTAGGGACAGATGTTACGCCAGTAGGGGAGCCGGGGAGGCTGTTTCCAAGGCCGGATAGTCTCTTCGCTTCTCCAAACGATGCACCATTTGCCAAGTTTGTACGTATATATTCCATGTTTCTCATTTAGCATTTATGAGGCACCGTATGCTTCATATATTATTCAGTTAAATGTTTTGAAACTGGAGCAAATATTTCGTATATAAATCTGATGAGAATTTACGACCAAAACGCCCAAAAGAAAAATACAACGCATACGCACTAAACAGCACAATTCAGATCACAGTAGAAATAATGTTTCATTTCTTTCTTGTAACACATCCTCCAATAAGTTAATTTTACCTTTGATTAAAAATTTAGACCTTTGTTAATATAAGTAAAATGTCGAAGTCTTTATTTAATTATTTATATGGTACATGTACCTTCTACCTTCGCAAACACTACTTTAACATTTTTTTTAAACAAATCCCCTCGTGAACCCTTCTTTAATTTTTAAGCACTGTTTTTTTCATTCTAAGGACTTGTTAAAAATGTTTTAGAATCACAAGGACATGTCGATAGTGAATCCCGAATTGTATGGGAATCATGGGACTGCGACCCTGGGACGGTCGTGGCCCCGTCCGAAGGAAAATTCATTTTCCACGATACGAAGAGACCATATTTTAACGGACTCCATACCAGGACCAGAAAGTTGCGTGTAAATTTAAACTCGTCATGTTGTGATAGATGTGCAAAATAAAAAAAGACAGTTGTATCAAATTAAATGAGTAATAATTAAGAAACTTTAACTGATGATGTTTATACTTGGGCAAACTAAAGAGCTTAAATCAAGTGTTACATGAAACTAATAAATGTGGGACAGTGATGTAAAAAAAATCTAACTGTTTGCTGTCTTATTATATTAATAAGTAGACCTTAAGTTATCAAATGAATAAAAGTACCTTTTCGAAGTTTTCTTTATTAATACCTGAGAAATACAAGAGAAAAGGTGTTTTGTTTCGTTTTTAATCAAATTATGTTTAATTTTTATGATTCGAATAATACTCTTAATTTATTTATTTTTTCTTCTAATGCCATTTATTGATGACGAGACTAAAAGACGTTTTCTTATTTTTTATTTAAATACTACCCTTCAGTTTGAGTTATTCTTTTTTATTACTGTTGATACATCCCTTCTACGACAGTCACGTTATTATTTGTTATATTTAACTGTTATTTGATCCTAGAAAAGGAAGAAAAAATATATAACAAAAGATATTATTTTTAACTAATACAGCTTCCACCTATTAGAATAAAAAATAAACACACATGCTGTCCCTCGCTAGTTTAGACACTATAGCCAATCTCTATTATGTATATCTGATATCTATGGTCTGGCGGCCATACTGGCTGCTTATTTATGCTTGGCGGTAATTTTAGTCCATAACCTCAACAATACCCCGTTAAGGGAATAAATACTTCTCCTTATTTTTTTGTAAATATTTAGTGTTTGCTGTATATTTTTTCTTGCATTTTAATTATGGAAGGTTTCGACGATGCCGGAATCTTCTTTAGTGACAATCTTGCTGGAGATACACAAGACACAAATCAAGTGAACCTGAAAGTTATCAAAAAGAAGTTTAAAGAATTTATGAGACAGTTCCATGGGGAAAACTTCAACTACAAATACAGGTTATTAATTCTTTTTGTTCTTTGTATCATTACTCAAAATATGTTATTTTAGAGATACTCTGAAGAGGAACTACAATTTAAAACAGTATTACCTAGAGGTGAACATTGAAGACCTTGCTAGTTATGATGAAGTTTTGGCAGAAAAGCTTTACAAGCAACCAACGGAACATCTTCCAGTGTTTGAGTCGGCTGCTAAAGAGGTTGCTGATGAATTAACAGCCCCTAGACCTGAAGAAGAGAAAAATGTTGAAGATATTCAAATTATACTTTTATCAGACTCTCGGCCATCTAGTTTGCGTGAATTAAGAGTATGTTAATGTAACACTTAATATCCTTCTTTCTCTATCAAATTGTGTTGTAGTCTAATTGTGTTTCACGTTTAATTAAAATACCTGGCATAATTGTAAGTGCATCTGGAATTAAAGCCAAGGCAACTAAAATAACCATACAGTGTAGAGATTGTCACCATATGATTCCCAATTTGCCTGTAAAGCCTGGTTTTGAAGGTTACATCATGCCCAGAAAATGTAGCACGTGAGTGAAGCAATTTTTTTTTAATTCAGTGTCAAATTAATTTAAATTAAACAGGGAACAAGCTGGACCTAATAAATGCTCTTTGGATCCCTACTTTATAATTCCGGATAAGTGTCAATGTGTAGATTTTCAAGTTTTGAAACTTCAAGAGCTTCCTGATGGTGTACCACAGGGAGAGATTCCAAGGCACCTGAACCTTTACTGTGACAGATATTTGTGTGAGAGGGTTGTTCCTGGAAATCGAGTGTTTATTTTTGGTATTTACTCTATTAAGAAGGTGTCCATTGGTTCAAAGGTAAGTTAAAGCACAATTTATAACATTTTCAATGCATGTTGTTGCAATAATCAATTGTTCTTTAAGAGAGATGGACAAAAGGCACTAACAGGAGTTAGATTTCCTTACATGAGAGTTATTGGTATACAACATGATACTGAAGGTTTGGGATCATCTGGTGTGGGGGCTGTTACTACAGAGGAAGAAGATTTGTTTAAAAGATTGGCAGCATCTCCCAATATATACGAAAAAATTGCCACTAGCATTGCACCATCTATTTATGGGGCTGTGGATATTAAAAAAGCAATTGCTTGTCTGCTATTTGGGGGTATGTTGAAGTAGACAATTCGTTTTTGTTGCTTATTTGATGCATTTTTAAGGCTCCAGGAAAAGACTTCCTGATGGTCTGACTCGCAGAGGAGATATAAACATTTTACTTCTCGGTGATCCTGGTACCGCAAAATCGCAACTGTTGAAGTTTGTAGAGCGTGTGGCTCCAATCGGAGTTTATACTTCAGGAAAAGGGAGCTCAGCTGCTGGTCTAACAGCATCTGTCAACAGAAATCCTGCTACTGTATGTGAATAACCTTAATATACCTTTTTGTATATTAATTATCATTTTCACAATTTCCACACTTTTTGAATTTCTAAATTTTGTAGCGAAATTTTATTATGGAAGGCGGTGCAATGGTTCTTGCAGATGGCGGAGTTGTTTGCATTGATGAATTCGACAAAATGAGGGAAGATGACAGGGTGGCAATACATGAAGCCATGGAGCAGCAAACCATCTCAATTGCTAAAGCAGGAATCACAACCACTTTAAATTCTAGGTGCTCTGTTCTTGCTGCTGCTAACAGTATCTTTGGTAGATGGGACGAAACGAAAGTACGATAAAATGTGAACCAGTCCCTATTTGATTCTACCTTTTCTATTTATTTATCATAGGGAGAGGAAAATATTGACTTTATGCCAACCATTCTTTCCCGTTTCGACATGATATTTATAGTCAAAGACGAGCATGATCAACGAAGGGACATGACGTTAGCCAGGCATATAATTAATGTTCACATGAGTGCAGAACAGGTCACTGAAGAACCTAAAGAGGGAGAACTGTCCATAGAATTACTAAAAAAATATATTAATTATTGCAGAACGTGAGTTAATGCATTAAATATCTTTTAACATACACAGCTTTATAAATGAATTCTTATGTATTCATGTAATTTATTTTTTGCATATTTTAATTTTTTTTTTTTGTTAGAAAATGTGGTCCTCGTTTAAGCCAAGAAGCTGGCGATAAGTTGAAGAGACGTTATGTAATGATGAGATCAGGAGCGAGTCAACATGAGCACGAAATACATAAGAAAAACGCAATTCCAATAACAGTGAGACAACTGGAGGCTGTAATAAGAATTTCTGAAAGTCTGGCCAAGATGCAGCTACTCCCTTTTGCCACTGATTCGCACGTCAACGAAGCCCTACGTCTGTTTCAAGTTTCGACATTAGACGCAGCAATGAGTGGAAATCTAGACGGTAATTTCTGCCTATAATTGTAATTACTTACAAGCTAAATGTTGATATTCCTTTTATGTTTATTTCCTTTTTATTTTTAATTGACTTACGTTTACGTACATATTAAAACAAAAATTTAATAGGTGCTGAAGGATTCACGACTGACGAAGAATATGAAACATTAAGCCGAATTGAGAAGCAACTAAAGAGACGTTTCGCTATAGGGACGCAGGTTTCACAACAAAATATCGTACAAGACTTTGTGAACCAACAGTATCCTGAGAGGGCTATTATGAAAGTCATATATGCCATGATTCGAAGGGGGCAACTGCAACATCGAATGCAGAGGAGAATGCTGTATCGTATTAGTTAATTTATTTCTTTTTCTTTTTTCCTATCCTTACTTCGCATTTTTTTTTTATTTCGAAATCGTAGTTTTTGTTTGCATGTTTTAAACGTTTCTGTTTTTTTTTTATTTCATTTAATGGTACATTAAATAGTAAGATACATAATACCAGAATT
>NW_020439000.1:30953-40670 GCF_000699045.2 Agrilus planipennis | reverse complement strand
ATTTATATTCTATTTAGTGTATATTATTTAAATTTCCCTTTAATATCAGTTCCCTTTTTAGTTTTTTTTTAATTTTAAAAATTATTTAGAAGACAATAATTTGAAAAATATTGTACACCCATTAGCTAAGTATTTTGCATTGATTTATATAATAAGTAACTCTTTTAGTTAATTATTTATTCAAGTTTATTCAATTTACCATTTATTTTCCTGATTGGCGGCTGATACGGCCATGAACATTAGCATCACAACGAATTCCATTTTCATCTTCATATTCGAGCGTATAAAATTAATTCTTGTTGAAAATCGAGTACTGACACCAAAGATATAACTTACACTAAATATGCGGTCTTTTTCTTTTATAAGGAAATCTAAACCGACCCATGACCTTTTCCATACGGTGAATCTTATGGTAGTATGGTACGTATTGCAGAATACAGTCAACTATTTAAAATACGTACATTCTTGTAATGATCAAAGCAAGACCTTTTATTATCGTTCGGTGTTATTTTATTATACATAAATTTTTGTAAACTATTGGGTTATCATCTACTTAATATTTGATTACGTAATTTTTGATGATAACTGTTCACGATAATAGTTTTTCTCTTACTATGCATGTTGATTACTCATATAATACTAACCTGTTATTAATACTTTAAAAAAATTGAATAAACCAAAACTGAGAAACGGCAACATTTTGCAAGTTACTAATTTAAGTAAATAAAGCAGTAATTATCTGAGGTAAGGATGGAAGGCTTCCGAAATAAATTTTAACGTTAGTAATTTTATAGCAGTAAATGATACAGTACTATGCAAAAAAAACGAACACGTTTGAAGGATAAGCTTAAATTACTCGGCGAAGCTGGCTCTTTATCTCAAATATTCTTGATAACATCTGGACAAATAATTTCTCTTTACTCATGCTTAATTTCTACTGAATTGATTGCAATATTATGATTTTGTTCTGTTAAATAAATACTTCTTTATGGCAATAAAATTAATGATAAGGACATGTAAATTACAGAAGCATATTTATTTATTGCAATAAGTTAAATATACGAAAAGTGCAATGACTTTAGTAAGACCATGGTGGTTCTCAAAAATGTTCTTTTTACATTAACCAAAACTGGACAACCTGAAAAGCCACAATATTTACAAGCAAAAAATATAACACCTTTAACATTTTATCAAACAAATTTTCCTTATGTTATGCATATTATTATGTAAGTGTATAAAATAACTTTCTTCTTGAGAACCACACATATAAAACAACTATAAAAGTTTTTACTTGGAAAATTACTAAATCGAATAAAAAAATTACTATAAATACACACTTCCCAGACCCAAACATTTTATTAACAACTAGCATATACAATCTTGCATACAAAACACTTTACAAGTCTGTCATTATGGCCTTGGTTCATTTACATGCCAGTTGCATTATGACAGTGAAGTATCAGGATGATCAGAAATTACACACACGGAACATGTGGACCTTAGTCTTATATATTTTTTTTTCTGTCATAACATTTTAGTACATCAATAATTGTTATTAGAAATATCATTATCCTACCTAGCCTAAGCTATAATATATTTCTACAATAATTTTGCAATGTGACAATGGTTCACTTGAGCCTTTAAACTAGCAAGTTGGCACAAGTAAACCCAGCCGAATTCACCAACCATTCATAACACACCACTTCCTTTATTTATTCGATGATTGGTGATGAAACTGACAAACAGAGTGCGTTTATCAGATAAATCACAATATTTGCCAACTCAACATGAGTCTTTTAGTCCCCATTCCAGAACTCATCAAAATTACCTGCAGGTTTACACAGAACAACTAAATAAAAACAGTGCATGTTAAACTTCATTTCAAATGTGAACTTGCAATAAATTCTGCACAAGTTCAGGAATAAGAAATTTGATTCACTGTGCAGGGTATTTTTGCACTGATGCATACATAAGAGATGGATTAGGTTGTTGCCCCTGTTGGGGCATGACACAGTACTGTTGACTACCTGTTGGATATTGATACTGGTAAGGGTAGTAACCCTGTGCGTATCCTTGATACCAATAGCCCATACCTTGGCCATAACCATATGGGTATTGCTGTGCTGCTTGAGCAGGGTTTGCCATACCTGGGGTCATAACAGCAGATGGATCCATACCTACACCACCATTTTCTTTTCCCCAGAAACATTTAACTGTTTGTCCATTGATATCAGAATTATGAATGCTTTCTATTGCATGAGCAGCTGCCTCTTTTGTGGTAAATCTAATAAAGGCATATCCTTTGTCTTTGAAGACTCTTATGTCCTGTATCATACCGAAAGGAGAGAATGTTTTATGCATTAAATCTTCAGTAAGGCCGCTGGTGAAGCCTCCACAGTATACTGTGCAATTTGTAGGAGAGCTTTGATTATAGACTTCTTCAAAAGTTGGCTGTTTACCCTTAGGGGCTTTTTCCGATTTGGGTGGTGGTGGCTTCCTTGTGGACCAGTTTGTACGAATCGAACGAGAACCCAACCATTGGCCATTCATTGCTTGAATAGCATTTTCTGCATCGGTTTTTTTAACGAACGACACAAAAGCATAACCTTTTGATTTTAACGTTTGAGGATCACGTACAATACGACAATTAGATATTTCCCCGAATGGGGCGAAGGCCTCTCTTAATGTTTCAGTTTCGATTTCGGGGGATAAATCGCCTACAAAGATGTGGTGATGATTGGAAGTGTCCGTTTTTGGTTGATTTCCGGGACTAGTAGCCCAATTAACTTTCATTTCTTTATCTAAAAACACTCGCTTATTCATTGCGGCTAATGCAGTAGATGCCGATTGATGATTTGTAAACTCAACGAAAGCATATGGATCGTTGCCGGGTTCGCGTATTATTTTTACGCCCTTTACGGGACCTATTTGCGAGAAAAGTGTGCATAGCAGGTCCTCCGAAACTGAAATGTCCAAATTTCCTACGTATAAAGNCGTCGCCCACGCTTAACGCCGCCTCTGCTAAAATATATACAGGAAACACAGAAATAGGAATAAAATATATAGAAAGAAAAAATATGTACAAGAAGCAAGTGCACAAATAAAATACACAAAACAAGAATTAGGTCGGCTACTTTACTCAAGACTCCCTCTTCGAAGTGGAGTAAGGTGTGTAGGATCTCCTTCTTCTTTACTGCGGGTGGGTGGAATGTCAGAGGAGTAGGGTGTGTAGGATCTCTCTCTTCCTTGCAGCGGGTGAGTGGAACGTCAGAGATGCTGACACTGAAAAAACTTTTTTAAAACATTTGGGTGTTTCATTCCCACCAGCCACTAATGCTGGTGGGCGGGTAGTCCCTCCGGACTTCGCCAGAAGGTAAGGCGGAAGGCCCTCTTCAGCCTCCTTTCAGGAATCGTGGGAATGGGTGGGTGGTGGTTCGGGTGAGAAAGGTGAGACGGACGAAATGAAGACAGAAGAGAATGAAAGAATATCTGTAGAATATTACTGCCCCAGAATTTGCCTAAGTAATTCAAGGAAACCACAGAAAAACTTGGACCAAGACAGACACACCTGAAATTGAACCGGCATCCTCCCGAATGCTAAGCAATAGTCTAGACCTCTAGGCCATGCCGTTCGGACTGACACGGAAGAAAGCATCGGTTATATATACAAACCCCAGTAGTAAGCAAGGGTTGGAAAAAAGAGAGGTTGGGAGTGGGGTAGGTAGAGAAGGGCGAAAGTAACGATAAAAACGAAATTGTCTAAAAGGTTACTTTCGCGGCGGAAAACTAAAAAGCAGCACGAAAACGTGCATGAAAAACTGAAGTTAGAAAAAGAACGGTGATTATAGGATAAAAAAATAGTAAAATAAAAAACAGAACATTTAGAAAAGGAAGAAAAAATATATAACAAAAGATATTATTTTTAACTAATACAGCTTCCACCTATTAGAATAAAAAATAAACACACATGCTGTCCCTCGCTAGTTTAGACACTATAGCCAATCTCTATTATGTATATCTGATATCTATGGTCTGGCGGCCATACTGGCTGCTTATTTATGCTTGGCGGTAATTTTAGTCCATAACCTCAACAATACCCCGTTAAGGGAATAAATACTTCTCCTTATTTTTTTGTAAATATTTAGTGTTTGCTGTATATTTTTTCTTGCATTTTAATTATGGAAGGTTTCGACGATGCCGGAATCTTCTTTAGTGACAATCTTGCTGGAGATACACAAGACACAAATCAAGTGAACCTGAAAGTTATCAAAAAGAAGTTTAAAGAATTTATGAGACAGTTCCATGGGGAAAACTTCAACTACAAATACAGGTTATTAATTCTTTTTGTTCTTTGTATCATTACTCAAAATATGTTATTTTAGAGATACTCTGAAGAGGAACTACAATTTAAAACAGTATTACCTAGAGGTGAACATTGAAGACCTTGCTAGTTATGATGAAGTTTTGGCAGAAAAGCTTTACAAGCAACCAACGGAACATCTTCCAGTGTTTGAGTCGGCTGCTAAAGAGGTTGCTGATGAATTAACAGCCCCTAGACCTGAAGAAGAGAAAAATGTTGAAGATATTCAAATTATACTTTTATCAGACTCTCGGCCATCTAGTTTGCGTGAATTAAGAGTATGTTAATGTAACACTTAATATCCTTCTTTCTCTATCAAATTGTGTTGTAGTCTAATTGTGTTTCACGTTTAATTAAAATACCTGGCATAATTGTAAGTGCATCTGGAATTAAAGCCAAGGCAACTAAAATAACCATACAGTGTAGAGATTGTCACCATATGATTCCCAATTTGCCTGTAAAGCCTGGTTTTGAAGGTTACATCATGCCCAGAAAATGTAGCACGTGAGTGAAGCAATTTTTTTTTAATTCAGTGTCAAATTAATTTAAATTAAACAGGGAACAAGCTGGACCTAATAAATGCTCTTTGGATCCCTACTTTATAATTCCGGATAAGTGTCAATGTGTAGATTTTCAAGTTTTGAAACTTCAAGAGCTTCCTGATGGTGTACCACAGGGAGAGATTCCAAGGCACCTGAACCTTTACTGTGACAGATATTTGTGTGAGAGGGTTGTTCCTGGAAATCGAGTGTTTATTTTTGGTATTTACTCTATTAAGAAGGTGTCCATTGGTTCAAAGGTAAGTTAAAGCACAATTTATAACATTTTCAATGCATGTTGTTGCAATAATCAATTGTTCTTTAAGAGAGATGGACAAAAGGCACTAACAGGAGTTAGATTTCCTTACATGAGAGTTATTGGTATACAACATGATACTGAAGGTTTGGGATCATCTGGTGTGGGGGCTGTTACTACAGAGGAAGAAGATTTGTTTAAAAGATTGGCAGCATCTCCCAATATATACGAAAAAATTGCCACTAGCATTGCACCATCTATTTATGGGGCTGTGGATATTAAAAAAGCAATTGCTTGTCTGCTATTTGGGGGTATGTTGAAGTAGACAATTCGTTTTTGTTGCTTATTTGATGCATTTTTAAGGCTCCAGGAAAAGACTTCCTGATGGTCTGACTCGCAGAGGAGATATAAACATTTTACTTCTCGGTGATCCTGGTACCGCAAAATCGCAACTGTTGAAGTTTGTAGAGCGTGTGGCTCCAATCGGAGTTTATACTTCAGGAAAAGGGAGCTCAGCTGCTGGTCTAACAGCATCTGTCAACAGAAATCCTGCTACTGTATGTGAATAACCTTAATATACCTTTTTGTATATTAATTATCATTTTCACAATTTCCACACTTTTTGAATTTCTAAATTTTGTAGCGAAATTTTATTATGGAAGGCGGTGCAATGGTTCTTGCAGATGGCGGAGTTGTTTGCATTGATGAATTCGACAAAATGAGGGAAGATGACAGGGTGGCAATACATGAAGCCATGGAGCAGCAAACCATCTCAATTGCTAAAGCAGGAATCACAACTACTTTAAATTCTAGGTGCTCTGTTCTTGCTGCTGCTAACAGTATCTTTGGTAGATGGGACGAAACGAAAGTACGATAAAATGTGAACCAGTCCCTATTTGATTCTACCTTTTCTATTTATTTATCATAGGGAGAGGAAAATATTGACTTTATGCCAACCATTCTTTCCCGTTTCGACATGATATTTATAGTCAAAGACGAGCATGATCAACGAAGGGACATGACGTTAGCCAGGCATATAATTAATGTTCACATGAGTGCAGAACAGGTCACTGAAGAACCTAAAGAGGGAGAACTGTCCATAGAATTACTAAAAAAATATATTAATTATTGCAGAACGTGAGTTAATGCATTAAATATCTTTTAACATACACAGCTTTATAAATGAATTCTTATGTATTCATGTAATTTATTTTTTGCATATTTTAATTTTTTTTTTTTGTTAGAAAATGTGGTCCTCGTTTAAGCCAAGAAGCTGGCGATAAGTTGAAGAGACGTTATGTAATGATGAGATCAGGAGCGAGTCAACATGAGCACGAAATACATAAGAAAAACGCAATTCCAATAACAGTGAGACAACTGGAGGCTGTAATAAGAATTTCTGAAAGTCTGGCCAAGATGCAGCTACTCCCTTTTGCCACTGATTCGCACGTCAACGAAGCCCTACGTCTGTTTCAAGTTTCGACATTAGACGCAGCAATGAGTGGAAATCTAGACGGTAATTTCTGCCTATAATTGTAATTACTTACAAGCTAAATGTTGATATTCCTTTTATGTTTATTTCCTTTTTATTTTTAATTGACTTACGTTTACGTACATATTAAAACAAAAATTTAATAGGTGCTGAAGGATTCACGACTGACGAAGAATATGAAACATTAAGCCGAATTGAGAAGCAACTAAAGAGACGTTTCGCTATAGGGACGCAGGTTTCACAACAAAATATCGTACAAGACTTTGTGAACCAACAGTATCCTGAGAGGGCTATTATGAAAGTCATATATGCCATGATTCGAAGGGGGCAACTGCAACATCGAATGCAGAGGAGAATGCTGTATCGTATTAGTTAATTTATTTCTTTTTCTTTTTTCCTATCCTTACTTCGCATTTTTTTTTTATTTCGAAATCGTAGTTTTTGTTTGCATGTTTTAAACGTTTCTATGTTTTTTTTTTATTTCATTTAATGGTACTTTAAATAGTAAGATACATAATACCAGAATTAATTGAATAGCAACATAAGAGCATTTGATAACATTTATTAACAAAATCTTATTCATTAAGAAAATAACTCTATTCCACATTACCACGATTCCTTATCATCAATATTTTTTTTAAGTAGATGTTTTTTTTGTAATGAATAATAAACATTTTTTTTAATCTAATGTTTTTGCTACTTCAATTCCTTCACATCATTTTTAATACAAATGAATCTAACAGAGAAGTAATTATATGTGATAATTAGTTTCGGTTAAAATGAGAATAGAATACTTTTCTATCTCCCGAATATTTTTTAGTGCAATTTAGCAAGTGGACTAAAAATGCTACAAATAGTGGAACAAGTACAAAAGGCAGCAGATGTGTACTAATGAGATTAAAAAAGTATCAGGTCAGTCTATTTAATTAATTGAATCTACTCTTACTTGAGACTCAAGAAATTGAAAACAAAAAACTCGTAATTTCCACAAACTTATTTTCAAACTGTTTCACTACTTTGTGGCTTCTTCAAAAGTTAGAAATTAACTTAACTAAAGAAGTCTCACAATGGTGGAAATAACAGGTTTCTTATTTTTGATTAATTGGTATTTCGATCATATAATCATTTAATAATATAAACGCAAAAAATGAAATATGTTACGTTTAATTTTTCATAAGGCAAGCGAACGGTTTTTTTTCCCAAAATATGTATAATAGCTTTACATTAAATTTTAATGTTAATTATGAAACAGAAGGCATATTTATATGAATGAAAAACCAAACATTATTTATTGCCCCGTCACATTAAATTAACGCTTTTAAGGTGAAATCAGTGTAAGAACCACCATAAAAGGGGGAAAATTAATTTTGTAAGGTAATAAATAGTGTTTATTCTAAAAAAACAAACCATAGTTTTGGTAAATATTGGATCCTCCTTTACGTAGAATGAAATCATGTCCCTTATTCTTCCTTAAAGTTAAAAGGATATTCGGGATGTTTTGTAATTCCTTTGAAAAATCTAAAATCAAAAATCCGTCCGTCTTCGCCCCTGTCCAACGCATTCAATCGTTCCAAGTCCTCGGGAGACAATTCAAAATTGAACACATCAATGTTCTGTTTAATTCTTTCTGGATTGCTACTTTTTGGAATGATAATAACATTCTGTTGTACTAAATGTCTGAGTAAAATTTGACCTGTCGTTTTATTGTACTTTTCGGCCAATTCTTTAACCACGGGATGACCCAAAATGTCCGGAAAGTCCGTTTTACTTAAAAACAAAAAGAAATTACAAATTTAAATATTTTTTCATTTCATTTACGTACAAATAAATTAAGTAGGAACTGGAGCTAAATAAAAATAAGTAAGCGATGACTTTTTTATCTCCATTTAATTAACTTACTTGTAATTGTATTTTTCGATAAAATGTGATTTAGCGTGCGGACTTCCCAGAGGAGCATAGGCAGTGATAGCAATGTTAAGTTCCTTGCAAGTAGCTCTCAAATCTTTTTGTTGAAGATAGGCGTGCAATTCTACTTGTAGAACTGACGGTTTTATTTCAGAGTTTTCGTAAAGTTTCTTAACTTGCATCGCGTTGAAATTTGAAACTCCAAGAGCACGAATTTTTCCATCCTTTAAGGATTTTTCCATCGCCTGTTAATACAAAATTATTCCTTTATAATTGTATTCTAATTTTAATAAAAAAAAAATAGTTTTACCTTCCACGTTTCTACGTTATTTGCTTCTAGATCAAGAACGAAAGAACCATCTTCGTTAGTCTTTGGACTTAGACCGGTGTCGTCTGGAATTAAGGAAAAGGGCATGTGTATTAAGTACAGGTCCACATAGTCAGTCTGCAAGTTTTTCAAGGACCAATTTAAATATTTCTCCACATCTCCCGCCCTATTACCGAACACTGGTAACTGAAAAGAGAAATATAAATAAAAACGGTTAGTGACCAAATTTTATCGCACCTTTTCCTTTTGAATGAAAAGAACATTTTTAAGAAAACCCCGTGGTACAGCACAAAACAAACAATTTTAAGATACTTGTACTGATTTCATAGATATTTTGAATCATTATTTTGTTTAATTCGGAAATCTTCCCTCAAATGTAATTAGTTATCGCAGAATCAAAATCGGTGTTTTTTACAAACCTTTGTGGTAATAAACACGTTCTCCCTCTTTCCTTTGCCAGAACTTATCCACTTTTTTAAGACGGATCCAATTGCTTCCTCATTATTGTAATTGAAGGCAGTATCTTAAAAATATTTTGATATTAACGTATTTAAAAAACTACTCGCCACTTATAATAACTACCTATTTGTCTGTAACCGGCATCTAGTGCGGTAGTAAGGGCTTTGTCAATTTCTTCGTTGGTAGCTTTCCACGTACCGAGCCCCACTAGGGGCATCTGGACGTCGCCCGGCGCCGACAGTTTGACGTAGGGCATCGTTCTGGTTAAATTGTTAGCTGACAAAGCCTTTACGAAAATCTGCTGTGCCAATAATGTGTTCGTAGCACTTAAAACATAACTATTAATAGAAAAAAGCAAGGATGCAGAAGTGGACGACT
>NW_020439000.1:24729-29358 GCF_000699045.2 Agrilus planipennis | reverse complement strand
ACATTTTATCAAACAAATTTTCCTTATGTTATGCATATTATTATTTAAGTATATAAAATAACTTTCTTCTTGAGAACCACACATATAAAACAACTATAAAAGTTTTTACTTGGAAAATTACTAAATCGAATAAAAAAATTACTATAAATACACACTTCCCAGACCCAAACATTTTATTAACAACTAGCATATACAATCTTGCATACAAAACACTTTACAAGTCTGTCATTATGGCCTTGGTTCATTTACATGCCAGTTGCATTATGACAGTGAAGTATCAGGATGATCAGAAATTACACACACGGAACATGTGGACCTTAGTCTTATATATTTTTTTTTCTGTCATAACATTTTAGTACATCAATAATTGTTATTAGAAATATCATTATCCTACCTAGCCTAAGCTATAATATATTTCTACAATAATTTTGCAATGTGACAATGGTTCACTTGAGCCTTTAAACTAGCAAGTTGGCACAAGTAAACCCAGCCGAATTCACCAACCATTCATAACACACCACTTCCTTTATTTATTCGATGATTGGTGATGAAACTGACAAACAGAGTGCGTTTATCAGATAAATCACAATATTTGCCAACTCAACATGAGTCTTTTAGTCCCCATTCCAGAACTCATCAAAATTACCTGCAGGTTTACACAGAACAACTAAATAAAAACAGTGCATGTTAAACTTCATTTCAAATGTGAACTTGCAATAAATTCTGCACAAGTTCAGGAATAAGAAATTTGATTCACTGTGCAGGGTATTTTTGCACTGATGCATACATAAGAGATGGATTAGGTTGTTGCCCCTGTTGGGGCATGACACAGTACTGTTGACTACCTGTTGGATATTGATACTGGTAAGGGTAGTAACCCTGTGCGTATCCTTGATACCAATAGCCCATACCTTGGCCATAACCATATGGGTATTGCTGTGCTGCTTGAGCAGGGTTTGCCATACCTGGGGTCATAACAGCAGATGGATCCATACCTACACCACCATTTTCTTTTCCCCAGAAACATTTAACTGTTTGTCCATTGATATCAGAATTATGAATGCTTTCTATTGCATGAGCAGCTGCCTCTTTTGTGGTAAATCTAATAAAGGCATATCCTTTGTCTTTGAAGACTCTTATGTCCTGTATCATACCGAAAGGAGAGAATGTTTTATGCATTAAATCTTCAGTAAGGCCGCTGGTGAAGCCTCCACAGTATACTGTGCAATTTGTAGGAGAGCTTTGATTATAGACTTCTTCAAAAGTTGGCTGTTTACCCTTAGGGGCTTTTTCCGATTTGGGTGGTGGTGGCTTCCTTGTGGACCAGTTTGTACGAATCGAACGAGAACCCAACCATTGGCCATTCATTGCTTGAATAGCATTTTCTGCATCGGTTTTTTTAACGAACGACACAAAAGCATAACCTTTTGATTTTAACGTTTGAGGATCACGTACAATACGACAATTAGATATTTCCCCGAATGGGGCGAAGGCCTCTCTTAATGTTTCAGTTTCGATTTCGGGGGATAAATCGCCTACAAAGATGTGGTGATGATTGGAAGTGTCCGTTTTTGGTTGATTTCCGGGACTAGTAGCCCAATTAACTTTCATTTCTTTATCTAAAAACACTCGCTTATTCATTGCGGCTAATGCAGTAGATGCCGATTGATGATTTGTAAACTCAACGAAAGCATATGGATCGTTGCCGGGTTCGCGTATTATTTTTACGCCCTTTACGGGACCTATTTGCGAGAAAAGTGTGCATAGCAGGTCCTCCGAAACTGAAATGTCCAAATTTCCTACGTATAAAGTTTTTGGATAATTTTCGTCCGACATATTGAAGTCGGCCCCGTAAAATTGTCCACCAACACTACTACTATTTTTGTTTACACTAATATGACTTTATAAACGCTAAATCTGCAAGAATTACTAATTAACAACGTATTTAATCACCAAATCAACATGAAACAGACAAGCGGTGACAAAAAACTGTGGAAAACGTATTATAGCCAACTTAGTCGTTACTAATTTCCCCATACTCGGTAGAAATTAAGATATGTTCCAATTTACAATACTTATAAGACTATCTAAATTTCATACCGTTTTAATGCAACAAATCCAGTTATGGTCAGTAGATTAATTACTTTTTTAAAATGATATTAATTACCATTATTGGAGAACTGTTGTGCCTTTTAATATTTATTACACATGTTTGTGTAATGTCTATAGTTCCACCAGAATAATATTGAAATTTATTGATCTATGAAAAAGTATTTCATAAACTTCGTTTTTTATATACAAAAAACAATTTTATTAAGAGTACGTATCAAAAATTACGAATTAATAAAATAGGATATTAATATTTTGAAATGGATCACTTTTTAGTAATCCATTAATCTATGGTAGTCTGTTACGTCGTACTTCTGTGGTTTTTAATTTTGGTTTTGTTGGCTTTCTGATTTTTGCAACCATTCGTAATTTTTGACAAATGGAGGTTATATTTATAAAAAATTAATTACAAGCATAATTTTTTAAACTTTGTAGATGTTTGTGTTATTTATTGATGCAAATTAGTGTTTTTGTAATCCCATTTAGTTATATTAGTAGTCTCAGAAGACATTGGTTTAGGAGGAATGTTATTGCTAACGAGTTTAGGAAGGTAAAATGGCAGTTGAGGAGACCACAAAAGAACGTCAAGAATTTGAATTAGAAGCTCTTTTAGTAACTTGAAAATAATAATTTTTACGTTTTATGAACTTACATGATTCTTTTTAGGCAATATATGGTGAGGATATTGTAGATGTAAGAGAAAAACAAGCGTGGAATTTGTGGCAGCCTCTGAACATTATCATAGCTCTTTCTCCACTAAAAGGCAGTTCTACTCCAAAAGAAGCCTACGTGTCAGTAAACTTACATGTTATCTGTTCTGAAGACTATCCCAATGAGTAAGTGTGAAGTATTTTCATTTACAAAGTTCAATTAAGTTATTTATTTAATTATTTAAACTAAACTTAATCTACTTACTTTAAGAGCCCCACAACTATTATTGGAAAATGCTAAGGGAATGTCAAAGACTGTATTGCATGAGCTTCAGAAAAATTTAGAAGAAAAGGCTAGTAATTATATTGGAGAAGTGATGATTTTTCAACTTGCAAACTATGTACAGGCATTTTTACATGAACACAACAAACCAGGTTCAGAAAGCTTTTATGATGAAATGCTCAAAAGGCAACAAGAAAAGGAAAAAGAAAAACAGCTGGCGAAACAGAAAGAAAGAGAAAAAGAGGTAACTGTTCAAAAATGTTTTTTTGTGGAAACTTTCTGGTAACTAATTCTGATTGTATTATTTAAAATATTAATAACACTTAATTGTAATACTGTTTTTCAGAGGGAAGGAATTTTGAATGAATTTAATAAAAAACAAGAAATTTTGAAATTAGAACATAAAAAGAAGAAAGAGCGGTACAGTTCAGACAGCAGCAACACAGAAGATGTTTCTGATATGTATTAAAATTTGGTAATTTTATAAAATAAAATGTAATAATAATAATATTGTTTTTAGAAGAAGAACCAGTGAAATAGATTCATTTTCTTGTGACTGTAAAGGGACTGAAACAATTGAGTTTTCAAATAATGGCTTTCAAGAAATTCAACGAGGAAAATGTATAAGTAAGTTATTAGGTTTTCCATTTTTGTACAATTTAATTTAAAATTAAAATTTTCAGACCATTCATTGAATAAAAATAGTATTTTGTACAAAGGCTTAGACTTGGCAACTGGCGAGTTTTATGTAATTTCTGAATGGTGTGTTCCATTGAAAAATGATTACGTTCAAATTTCAAGACAAATAAATAGTATTGAGCAAGAATGCAATTATCTATTTAAATTAAAACATGTTAATATTGTAAAATATTTAAACATAAAACACGTTACAAAGGAAGAACAAAACAAGGTAATTGTCTATGTCCTGAGAGAATTTGCATTTGGTAAGTATTGAATTATTTTTATTAATTCTAAATTGATATTCGTTATTTATTCATTATTACTGTTACAGGACTAAATTGTTCTTCATTGTTTCTAAGTCAAAATTTACCAGTTGATTTAGACATGATAAGACATATTGCAACGAATGTATTGAATGCCATTGAGTTTTTGCATCGCAACAGCGTTGTTCACAAAGAAATTTCACTGTCTAATATGTATTTTTGCAATGACGGTATTTATACATTATAAGAAAGTTAAATAATGTAATAATTGTTTCTTTCAGGAATCATTAAGTTAGGAAATCACAGTTTAAGTAAAAGGCTTTCTGATTTGGTAAAAACGTCTCAAACGCCGTCTTCTCTGAATAAGAAAAGTGACATTTTTATGTTTGGACTCGCCATATTAAGTCTTTTCAGGGGAGAAGCCGTTTCTGAAGAGAAAATCGCTTATCCAACTTCAGTTTCGTTAGATTTTCGCGATTTTCTGTCAAGGTACATTAATTTCAATTTCATATTTTCATTTAGTTAACTTTAATTTTCAAGATGCTTAGCCAAAGAGGAAAAAGAACGTTCTACTGCCACTCAGTTGCTAAATCATATTTTCATTCGAGCGCCCTTGGAAAAATTCTTTCCGAAACATGACCAT
>NW_020439000.1:20465-23685 GCF_000699045.2 Agrilus planipennis | reverse complement strand
TAAAATAAAATGTAATAATAATAAAATTGTTTTTAGAAGAAGAACCAGTGAAATAGATTCATTTTCTTGTGACTGTAAAGGGACTGAAACAATTGAGTTTTCAAATAATGGCTTTCAAGAAATTCAACGAGGAAAATGTATAAGTAAGTTATTAGGTTTTCCATTTTTGTACAATTTAATTTAAAATTAAAATTTTCAGACCATTCATTGAATAAAAATAGTATTTTGTACAAAGGCTTAGACTTGGCAACTGGCGAGTTTTATGTAATTTCTGAATGGTGTGTTCCATTGAAAAATGATTACGTTCAAATTTCAAGACAAATAAATAGTATTGAGCAAGAATGCAATTATCTATTTAAATTAAAACATGTTAATATTGTAAAATATTTAAACATAAAACACGTTACAAAGGAAGAACAAAACAAGGTAATTGTCTATGTCCTGAGAGAATTTGCATTTGGTAAGTATTGAATTATTTTTATTAATTCTAAATTGATATTCGTTATTTATTCATTATTACTGTTACAGGACTAAATTGTTCTTCATTGTTTCTAAGTCAAAATTTACCAGTTGATTTAGACATGATAAGACATATTGCAACGAATGTATTGAATGCCATTGAGTTTTTGCATCGCAACAGCGTTGTTCACAAAGAAATCTCACTGTCTAATATGTATTTTTGCAATGACGGTATTTATACATTATAAGAAAGTTAAATAATGTAATAATTGTTTCTTTCAGGAATCATTAAGTTAGGAAATCACAGTTTAAGTAAAAGGCTTTCTGATTTGGTAAAAACGTCTCAAACGCCGTCTTCTCTGAATAAGAAAAGTGACATTTTTATGTTTGGACTCGCCATATTAAGTCTTTTCAGGGGAGAAGCCGTTTCTGAAGAGAAAATCGCTTATCCAACTTCAGTTTCGTTAGATTTTCGCGATTTTCTGTCAAGGTACATTAATTTCAATTTCATATTTTCATTTAGTTAACTTTAATTTTCAAGATGCTTAGCCAAAGAGGAAAAAGAACGTTCTACTGCCACTCAGTTGCTAAATCATATTTTCATTCGAGCGCCCTTGGAAAAATTCTTTCCGAAACATGACCATAACGATGTTACATCCCAGAGTGCTGCCCCATCTGAGCCTTTTTCGTCTGAATTTAAATTATTCAATAACGCCATTTCAAGCGGTCCTTCGCGGGTCGAAACCGAATTCGAGGTGCTCATGTACATAGGAAAGGGTGCCTTTGGAGACGTTATAAAGGTACAAATGATTTGTTAGGTTTTTTCAAAATGATATTTACAATTATTAGGTAAGAAATAAATTGGATGGTGGCTACTATGCACGAAACCGAATTCGAGGTGCTCATGTACATAGGAAAGGGTGCCTTTGGAGACGTTATAAAGGTACAAATGATTTGTTAGTTTTTTTCAAAATGATATTTACAATTATTAGGTAAGAAATAAATTGGATGGTGGCTACTATGCAATAAAACGAATAGAATTAAATCCAAGAAGTAAACAGCTGAACAAGAAAATTACAAGAGAAGTANAAGAAATTATAAAATTAAATATTTTTTCATTTCATTTACGTACAAATAAATTAAGTAGGAACTGGAGCTAAATAAAAATAAGTAAGCGATGACTTTTTTATCTCCATTTAATTAACTTACTTATAATTGTATTTTTCGATAAAATGTGATTTAGCGTGCGGACTTCCCAGAGGAGCATAGGCAGTGATAGCAATGTTAAGTTCCTTGCAAGTAGCTCTCAAATCTTTTTGTTGAAGATAGGCGTGCAATTCTACTTGTAGAACTGACGGTTTTATTTCAGAGTTTTCGTAAAGTTTCTTAACTTGCATCGCGTTGAAATTTGAAACTCCAAGAGCACGAATTTTTCCATCCTTTAAGGATTTTTCCATCGCCTGTTAATACAAAATTATTCCTTTATAATTGTATTCTAATTTTAATAAAAAAAAAAAATAGTTTTACCTTCCACGTTTCTACGTTATTTGCTTCTAGATCAAGAACGAAAGAACCATCTTCGTTAGTCTTTGGACTTAGACCGGTGTCGTCTGGAATTAAGGAAAAGGGCATGTGTATTAAGTACAGGTCCACATAGTCAGTCTGCAAGTTTTTCAAGGACCAATTTAAATATTTCTCCACATCTCCCGCCCTATTACCGAACACTGGTAACTGAAAAGAGAAATATAAATAAAAACGGTTAGTGACCAAATTTTATCGCACCTTTTCCTTTTGAATGAAAAGAACATTTTTAAGAAAACCCCGTGGTACAGCACAAAACAAACAATTTTAAGATACTTGTACTGATTTCATAGATATTTTGAATCATTATTTTGTTTAATTCGGAAATCTTCCCTCAAATGTAATAAGTTATCGCAGAATCAAAATCGGTGTTTTTTACAAACCTTTGTGGTAATAAACACGTTCTCCCTCTTTCCTTTGCCAGAACTTATCCACTTCTTTAAGGCGGATCCAATTGCTTCCTCATTATTGTAATTGAAGGCAGTATCTTAAAAATATTTCGATATTAACGTATTTAAAAAACTACTCGCCACTTATAATAACTACCTATTTGTCTGTAACCGGCATCTAGTGCGGTAGTAAGGGCTTTGTCAATTTCTTCGTTGGTAGCTTTCCACGTACCGAGCCCCACTAGGGGCATCTGGACGTCGCCCGGCGCCGACAGTTTGACGTAGGGCATCGTTCTGGTTAAATTGTTAGCTGACAAAGCCTTTACGAAAATCTGCTGTGCCAATAATGTGTTCGTAGCACTTAAAACATAACTATTAATAGAAAAAAGCAAGGATGCAGAAGTGGACGACTGGCAGTATTTTTAGAATTCGCAGTTTGATTTGACACGATTTTTTATTTGTATTTTATGGTGATTCGGTAAATTTTGTTTTTTTTTTGTCGGTGATAGACTGATTTGTTAAAGGTTATACAAGTATTGATTTTCCTATGTTTATATATATTAAATTAATGTTGCACTTGCTTAAAAGATGATCAAGGAACAAGTTTTCAATTTTTTTAACTTTCAATTCATTAAAAGTAAGTGTGAAAATTTTATTTAGTTACACCCTGCCTTAAAAAATAAAAATCAATCATAAAATCTCTCAGAAACTTGATTGATTAAGAGTTTTTCATAGTTAAGTACTCTTTTTTTTTAACAGTTTAGTAGATAAATGAATTCTTATGTATTCAT
>NW_020439000.1:0-15133 GCF_000699045.2 Agrilus planipennis | reverse complement strand
TAAAATAAAATGTAATAATAATAAAATTGTTTTTAGAAGAAGAACCAGTGAAATAGATTCATTTTCTTGTGACTGTAAAGGGACTGAAACAATTGAGTTTTCAAATAATGGCTTTCAAGAAATTCAACGAGGAAAATGTATAAGTAAGTTATTAGGTTTTCCATTTTTGTACAATTTAATTTAAAATTAAAATTTTCAGACCATTCATTGAATAAAAATAGTATTTTGTACAAAGGCTTAGACTTGGCAACTGGCGAGTTTTATGTAATTTCTGAATGGTGTGTTCCATTGAAAAATGATTACGTTCAAATTTCAAGACAAATAAATAGTATTGAGCAAGAATGCAATTATCTATTTAAATTAAAACATGTTAATATTGTAAAATATTTAAACATAAAACACGTTACAAAGGAAGAACAAAACAAGGTAATTGTCTATGTCCTGAGAGAATTTGCATTTGGTAAGTATTGAATTATTTTTATTAATTCTAAATTGTTATTCGTTATTTATTCATTATTACTGTTACAGGACTAAATTGTTCTTCATTGTTTCTAAGTCAAAATTTACCAGTTGATTTAGACATGATAAGACATATTGCAACGAATGTATTGAATGCCATTGAGTTTTTGCATCGCAACAGCGTTGTTCACAAAGAAATCTCACTGTCTAATATGTATTTTTGCAATGACGGTATTTATACATTATAAGAAAGTTAAATAATGTAATAATTGTTTCTTTCAGGAATCATTAAGTTAGGAAATCACAGTTTAAGTAAAAGGCTTTCTGATTTGGTAAAAACGTCTCAAACGCCGTCTTCTCTGAATAAGAAAAGTGACATTTTTATGTTTGGACTCGCCATATTAAGTCTTTTCAGGGGACAAGCCGTTTCTGAAGAGAAAATCGCTTATCCAACTTCAGTTTCGTTAGATTTTCGCGATTTTCTGTCAAGGTACATTCATACGAATTTCATATTTTCATTTAGTTAACTTTAATTTTCAAGATGCTTAGCCAAAGAGGAAAAAGAACGTTCTACTGCCACTCAGTTGCTAAATCATATTTTCATTCGAGCGCCCTTGGAAAAATTCTTTCCGAAACATGACCATAACGATGTTACATCCCAGAGTGCTGCCCCATCTGAGCCTTTTTCGTCTGAATTTAAATTATTCAATAACGCCATTTCAAGCGGTCCTTCGCGGGTCGAAACCGAATTCGAGGTGCTCATGTACATAGGAAAGGGTGCCTTTGGAGACGTTATAAAGGTACAAATGATTTGTTAGTTTTTTTCAAAATGATATTTACAATTATTAGGTAAGAAATAAATTGGATGGTGGCTACTATGCAATAAAACGAATAGAATTAAATCCAAGAAGTAAACAGCTGAACAAGAAAATTACAAGAGAAGTAAAATTATTGTCAAAATTAAATCATGAAAATGTTGTGAGATATTACAATGCCTGGATTGAATCTGCTATCCTTCAAGAAGAAACTGATAGAAGCAACACCAGTTCAGATGGTACCATTTTCAATATTCCTAGAGTGGTAAAACCCAAAGAAGTAAGTTATAGAAATTTAAAATAAGGATCTAAAAATATTTTTGTCGGTCTACTTCAGTTAACGTTTAAAAACGATGTCGAAATGCTTGCACCTCCAATTAAAAACGTCGAATGGTCTATCAGTTATGATGGTAAATCACATGCAAATGCTGTAAATTCCAGTAGTTCCTCTGACGAGGACTCCAGTGAGGAAGCTGATTGGGGCTTCAGGTATGAAACATATGTATTCTTTGGTTTGGATAACGATAAACTTTTTTCAGATTAGAAATAGAATCAGATTCAGAAAGTGTTAAGTTTGAAGATAACAGTTCTGCAGATAAAAGTATGAAAACTAAAAACAACGTCAGTCAGTCAAATGCAAATATCACGACAGAAACTTTTCAGAATTCCCGTGAAATTCAGTTTTTGTATATTCAGATGGAATTCTGTGAAAAAAGCACTTTAAGAACTGCCATCGATGCCGACCTTTACACGGACATGAATCGCGTTTGGAGATTGTTTAGAGAAATCGTTGAAGGTATTCCTTTACTGTTCATTTTCTTATATAAATCCGGGGCCCCTTTTAATAGAAATTTTCGTAGGTCTGGCTCATATTCATCAACAGGGTATGATACATCGGGATTTGAAACCTGTGAACATTTTTCTGGACTCTAATGATCACGTAAAAATTGGTGATTTTGGTCTGGCAACTACGAATTTGTTTTGTAGACAAGACATTGTCGGCAGTAAAAGCTTGAATGGCAAGTCTTAGAAATAGCAAGAGATATTTAATTTTTGGGAAATTTATTGTTTCCAGATAACGATAAGTCATTGCCGTCAATGGAAGACGGTTCTCTGACTGGACAAGTTGGAACTGCTTTGTACACAGCTCCAGAACTGAATACTATAACAAAAACGGTCTATGATCAAAGAGTCGACATTTACAGTTTAGGTAAAAATATAATGTTTTTCTATTCAGTACACTATTTTATTTGCATAGCCCCAGTTCCTCCTTAGAATATTTATTTAGATATGTCTAAAGAACAATTAACTACATCTTATTTATTTATGTTTTTCAGGTATTATATTTTTTGAAATGTGCTACAAACCCTTAAAAACGCAAATGGAACGTATGAAAGTTCTTTCCAGCCTCCGTACTGCCGAAATAATACTGCCAGGTGATTTCGAAAGCAAGTCACATAAGAAGCAAGAATCTGTTATAAAGTAAGTTTTATATTATACATTTTTTAGGCGAAAACATTTCATTTGAAACATATGCTTTTAGGTGGCTTTTAAATCATGACGTTTCTCAGAGACCAACTTCCCAAGAACTTCTCCAATCTGAGCTGATACCTGCTCCCGTTCTGGAAGAGGAGAAACTTAGGGATATGTTTAGACATACTTTAAACAATCCACAGTTGAAATCTTACAAATTTTTGATTGCCTCGTGCTTCGATCAAACTGTTACACCTGCTCAAGACCTTACTTATGACATGGACCTTCCTGCCGTGAGTTCTATAAAATCGTTGCAGGTGTGCGAGTTAGTAAAAGAGACTGTTGTAAAGGTAAATGTATTATTGGATTCTTCTTTCATTTCTTTTTCTATTGCTAAGATATATATTACAGATATTTAAATTGCATGGAGGACAGAATATAACTACACCATTACTAATTCCGAAGAGTAAATATTATGAGACTTCTGAATCTTGTGTTAAATTAATGACTCACGCTGGTAGCATTGTATCTTTACCCCACGATTTAAGGTAAAATGAATTAATAATTTTCTTGTTATTGGCTTTGCTTATTTTTATTTTATTTTGTTGTATCAGTCACATATACCACAATGTATTTAATAATCCTACAGAGATTGCTTTTTTTAGTTTTGAGAAAACAAATAATAAATAATTTAAGTTTTTTGACTGTATTTTCAGTATGTACAGACTGTTTTAAATTTACCTTAATAGTTGCTCTTAGATATTTAATATGTATAAATATATAGACTTTTTGGTAATTAATCGTTAACTTAATCAGTAATAATCAATTAAAAATATTATTTAAACAGGAATTAATTACATATGATACTTGATACTATGTTGTGCCAAAATAGAAGACATAATGGAATTAATTTTTAGAGTCCCATTCGCACGATATGTTGCATGGAACGAAATTACACTTTTAAGAAGGTATTCAGTAGATAGGGTTTATAGGGAGAAAAAGGTTTTTGGGTTTCATCCGCGGGAACTGTACGAGTGTGCTTTTGATATTGTCAATCCACTTTATGGTAATTTTTATTCAGTAAAATTATAACTTATTAAATTATGACATTTTGTTGTTTTCAGATAATTTGGCGTCGGATGGTGAAGTGTTACACTTAGTTTGTGAAATTTTGGAAGAACTTCCAGGTCTCAGAAATAAAAACTTTATTATAAGAATCAACCACACACTTCTTCTAAAAGCCATATTATTGCACTGTGGAATTAAGGAAGGCCACGAGAACATTTATAAAGTTTTATCAGAAGCTAAGGTACCCATAACGCTGTTTTTTTTTTTTTAATTTATTTTGAATTTCCTTTTTTTAAGGAAAGCAAGTCAAAAAATATACAGATAAGAACACATTTGATGAGCCTCGGTCTCTCAGACAATTCCATTGCAACTCTCTTTAATTTGATTGAATTGGAACAACCCCTATCAAAAATAAATAGTATTTTGCAGTCAATAACAAGGAAAAGGTCTAATGAGGCTGCTCAGCTAGCGAAGCAAGCTCTGCAGGACCTGAAGATTATCATAAACAACGCAGAATCACTGGGAGTATCGGTAAATCTTTTATATTGCTGATTTTATAATTTAGCCAATCATTTTTCTTTTTAAATTGTAGTACAATATTATTGTGACTCCTGGCCTTGTGTACAACATTTCCCAATATTCAGGTATGATGTGCCAATTCCTGGGAGAGTTTAAGAAGCGTAAGAGGCACGTGTATGAGGTTATAGCTGCTGGTGGGCGTTATNCATTCATTAAAAACACTCGCTTATTCATTGCGGCTAATGCAGTAGATGCCGATTGATGATTTGTAAACTCAACGAAAGCATATGGATCGTTGCCGGGTTCGCGTATTATTTTTACGCCCTTTACGGGACCTATTTGCGAGAAAAGTGTGCATAGCAGGTCCTCCGAAACTGAAATGTCCAAATTTCCTACGTATAAAGTTTTTGGATAATTTTCGTCCGACATATTGAAGTCGGCCCCGTAAAATTGTCCACCAACACTACTACTATTTTTGTTTACACTAATATGACTTTATAAACGCTAAATCTGCAAGAATTACTAATTAACAACGTATTTAATCACCAAATCAACATGAAACAGACAAGCGGTGACAAAAAACTGTGGAAAACGTATTATAGCCAACTTAGTCGTTACTAATTTCCCCATACTCGGTAGAAATTAAGATATGTTCCAATTTACAATACTTATAAGACTATCTAAATTTCATACCGTTTTAATGCAACAAATCCAGTTATGGTCAGTAGATTAATTACTTTTTTAAAATGATATTAATTACCATTATTGGAGAACTGTTGTGCCTTTTAATATTTATTACACATGTTTGTGTAATGTCTATAGTTCCACCAGAATAATATTGAAATTTATTGATCTATGAAAAAGTATTTCATAAACTTCGTTTTTTATATACAAAAAACAATTTTATTAAGAGTACGTATCAAAAATTACGAATTAATAAAATAGGATATTAATATTTTGAAATGGATCACTTTTTAGTAATCCATTAATCTATGGTAGTCTGTTACGTCGTACTTCTGTGGTTTTTAATTTTGGTTTTGTTGGCTTTCTGATTTTTGCAACCATTCGTAATTTTTGACAAATGGAGGTTATATTTATAAAAAATTAATTACAAGCATAATTTTTTAAACTTTGTAGATGTTTGTGTTATTTATTGATGCAAATTAGTGCTTTTGTAATCCCATTTAGTTATATTAGTAGTCTCAGAAGACATTGGTTTAGGAGGAATGTTATTGCTAACGAGTTTAGGAAGGTAAAATGGCAGTTGAGGAGACCACAAAAGAACGTCAAGAATTTGAATTAGAAGCTCTTTTAGTAACTTGAAAATAATAATTTTTACGTTTTATGAACTTACATGATTCTTTTTAGGCAATATATGGTGAGGATATTGTAGATGTAAGAGAAAAACAAGCGTGGAATTTGTGGCAGCCTCTGAACATTATCATAGCTCTTTCTCCACTAAAAGGCAGTTCTACTCCAAAAGAAGCCTACGTGTCAGTAAACTTACATGTTATCTGTTCTGAAGACTATCCCAATGAGTAAGTGTGAAGTATTTTCATTTACAAAGTTCAATTAAGTTATTTATTTAATTATTTAAACTAAACTTAATCTACTTACTTTAAGAGCCCCACAACTATTATTGGAAAATGCTAAGGGAATGTCAAAGACTGTATTGCATGAGCTTCAGAAAAATTTAGAAGAAAAGGCTAGTAATTATATTGGAGAAGTGATGATTTTTCAACTTGCAAACTATGTACAGGCATTTTTACATGAACACAACAAACCAGGTTCAGAAAGCTTTTATGATGAAATGCTCAAAAGGCAACAAGAAAAGGAAAAAGAAAAACAGCTGGCGAAACAGAAAGAAAGAGAAAAAGAGGTAACTGTTCAAAAATGTTTTTTTGTGGAAACTTTCTGGTAACTAATTCTGATTGTATTATTTAAAATATTAATAACACTTAATTGTAATACTGTTTTTCAGAGGGAAGGAATTTTGAATGAATTTAATAAAAAACAAGAAATTTTGAAATTAGAACATAAAAAGAAGAAAGAGCGGTACAGTTCAGACAGCAGCAACACAGAAGATGTTTCTGATATGTATTAAAATTTGGTAATTTTATAAAATAAAATGTAATAATAATAATATTGTTTTTAGAAGAAGAACCAGTGANATGAGAAACTTAGGGATATGTTTAGACATACTTTAAACAATCCACAGTTGAAATCTTACAAATTTTTGATTGCCTCGTGCTTCGATCAAACTGTTACACCTGCTCAAGACCTTACTTATGACATGGACCTTCCTGCCGTGAGTTCTATAAAATCGTTGCAGGTGTGCGAGTTAGTAAAAGAGACTGTTGTAAAGGTAAATGTATTATTGGATTCTTCTTTCATTTCTTTTTCTATTGCTAAGATATATATTACAGATATTTAAATTGCATGGAGGACAGAATATAACTACACCATTACTAATTCCGAAGAGTAAATATTATGAGACTTCGGAATCTTGTGTTAAATTAATGACTCACGCTGGTAGCATTGTATCTTTACCCCACGATTTAAGGTAAAATGAATTAATAATTTTCTTGTTATTGGCTTTGCTTATTTTTATTTTATTTTGTTGTATCAGTCACATATACCACAATGTATTTAATAATCCTACAGAGATTGCTTTTTTTAGTTTTGAGAAAACAAATAATAAATAATTTAAGTTTTTTGACTGTATTTTCAGTATGTACAGACTGTTTTAAATTTACCTTAATAGTTGCTCTTAGATATTTAATATGTATAAATATATAGACTTTTTGGTAATTAATCGTTAACTTAATCAGTAATAATCAATTAAAAATATTATTTAAACAGGAATTAATTACATATGATACTTGATACTATGTTGTGCCAAAATAGAAGACATAATGGAATTAATTTTTAGAGTCCCATTCGCACGATATGTTGCATGGAACGAAATTACACTTTTAAGAAGGTATTCTGTAGATAGGGTTTATAGGGAGAAAAAGGTTTTTGGGTTTCATCCGCGGGAACTGTACGAGTGTGCTTTTGATATTGTCAATCCACTTTATGGTAATTTTTATTCAGTAAAATTATAACTTATTAAATTATGACATTTTGTTGTTTTCAGATAATTTGGCGTCGGATGGTGAAGTGTTACACTTAGTTTGTGAAATTTTGGAAGAACTTCCAGGTCTCAGAAATAAAAACTTTATTATAAGAATCAACCACACACTTCTTCTAAAAGCCATATTATTGCACTGTGGAATTAAGGAAGGCCACGAGAACATTTATAAAGTTTTATCAGAAGCTAAGGTACCCATAACGCTGTTTTTTTTTTTTTAATTTATTTTGAATTTCCTTTTTTTAAGGAAAGCAAGTCAAAAAATATACAGATAAGAACACATTTGATGAGCCTCGGTCTCTCAGACAATTCCATTGCAACCCTCTTTAATTTGATTGAATTGGAACAACCCCTATCAAAAATAAATAGTATTTTGCAGTCAATAACAAGGAAAAGGTCTAATGAGGCTGCTCAGCTAGCGAAGCAAGCTCTGCAGGACCTGAAGATTATCATAAACAACGCAGAATCACTGGGAGTATCGGTAAATCTTTTATATTGCTGATTTTATAATTTAGCCAATCATTTTTCTTTTTAAATTGTAGTACAATATTATTGTGACTCCTGGCCTTGTGTACAACATTTCCCAATATTCAGGTATGATGTGCCAATTCCTGGGAGAGTTTAAGAAGCGTAAGAGGCACGTGTATGAGGTTATAGCTGCTGGTGGGCGTTATGATAATATGATTAGGAGTTATCGTAACATTAAGGAACAGGCCAACACCTTGAATAAGGAGATTGAACAGCACGCAGTTGGTATATCGATTTCACTGGACAAACTGGTGCAGGCCGTTCAAGAAGAAAACTACGACGAAATGACGCTTCTAGATGCTATCGTGTGTTCTCTTGGCCCGAAAAACTTTGTTAACGAAAAAGCCCAAGTATGTTTGTATTATATAAAATAAAGTATGTACTACATAGCTTTGAAAAAGGGTCAACATTATTGTTTATTTTGTAGATTGTGAAGGATCTATGGTCTGCAGGAATCCGTGCTAGTATAATTGATGCCCTTAATATCGAAGAAATTCAAGAAATTTGCGTCGATCTCAATGTATCGAACTTGATAATACTAAAAGAAGAAGGTATGGCAAGGCTACAAAATTGGGAAAAAGGAAAGTAAGTCGTTTAAAATTGGTTTTCCTAACATATCATGTTAAAATAATTATTTATTTTTCTTTTAATAATAGATTTCAAGAGAAATTGGTTGCCTTTTCAGAAACAGTAGATACTTTTTTGAGAAGTATCCGAAACGTGGGAGAGAACTCGTTTGAACAGCAATCTACAGCAATTTCAAGATCTGAAAGCAAAGTTTCTAACTGTGATCATCTTCACGACACATCTGTTTCAATTGATTTTGTAACGAACGAAAAATTATCATCTAACACTCGGAAACGATACGAAAATCAGGTAAATACTTCTTAAAAAATTTAATAATTGTATAGAAACTAAGCCAGGAAATTTAATTTTTGGTTTAAAAGTTAGAAGATGCAGACTTTATATTAATTTTCAAAGGTCTTTAAACTTTAAGACAAAAACTTGCATATTTAAACATGGTCAACAAGATCAAATAAAAACTTGATCGCAGCTAAAAAATTCAAAGAAATCTCCGTTGATGTCGACGTTAATAAATTTTTCTTAAACCGCTAAAGGCTATTCTTAGTCGTTAGGGGCAATACTCTTAAAAAAAGTCGTGTTTTACAGATTCGATCTCAACTGGACGCAACTTTTAAACGTTTTAACGGTGATGTAATTGTATTGGCAACCAGTTTAGAAACAGCCGTAATAAAATCTTTTTCATATTTGGAATTGGACTGCGAATCTACTTACCAAAAGACTGTTAATTTAATAATTGAAAGGTACGATACTGATAATTATCATTGTTGTAACAACAACAAATTCCTGTTTTCTGTAGACACCAACGTCACAGGACTTACATAATGGAAGTATGCGATGAAATATACGAATATAAAAACAAGAATTTCAACGCAATAATCATTGTATATAGTATTTGCAACCAAGTGTTTAAGATAATTTTTTAATAAGCATTTAGAATAGGCAGTGTTAACCGTAAGTAGTTATTAGATTAAATGAAATGTATTTTTCTACGAACTGTAATTATCTGCATGCACAAAAATCGAGAATAAAACAAAATTGGATTCCAAAAAGGAATTTCAATGAGGGTAGTAAGTACGGTCGTTACAAAATCGTACGCTCTACCAATATTTTTATCGTTTCAACTTTCTTTAAAATATGTTTCACCCACAACGAATGTGCGCGTTATCAACCAGAGACAATAAAATTTTAGGTGAGTCACTCTTATTAGTTGTTTATCGTTTGCCACAGTTTCCATTTTGCATTTTGAATAACCATTATATACATTTTACATATGCATTTATTTGTTTGGTGCCTATCAATTTATTAGTGCAAAATAAATTTATCTACATCTGTTCTTTTCTCTTTACAGTTTGACCAATGAATGCTAACACCAATGGCCTTTCTATTTCCCTATGTGAAAGATTCTGCATTTATTAACGGTGAAGTTTTACTATTTAAGTTTCAAAATGATTGCTACAAATCGAAAGAGATTTGTTCGCCTTTCTGTTAATAGAATTGTAAACCATTTTCATTAATTCAGATTTTATTTCTTCTTGAAAATGAAAATCATTGTTCTCATAAAATATGCTTCTATATAGATTTTTCGTAATAGATTTTACATATAGGAATATATTATGGTGCATTGATGTATGTTGGGTTGTATAAGCTTCATATACGTTTTGAAATCCCTAGAAATTTTTTAAAATTGTTTTTATTTGAAAATGCGGTAAATTGTCATAAGAAGATTACAAATTTTCGACAAATAGAGCATAGTTATAAAATTACTTCTTATTTCAAAAATTAAAGTGCACCATTTCGTTCTCTTCAAAAAAGATAAACCTTTCCATCGTTTTGATTGTTTTGATGGACTCTGCATTGACTGATCCCTTTGTATATCTATTATCTATGACTGATCCACTAACTTTATAGGTATGTCTTATCTATGACTTTGACATTACTATAGTTCATGCTTATAGTATACCTATAGTTGTACAATTGGCACTACTTCCGGCTCCTGGCTATTGGTTTGAAAATGTAAATTGAATTGTTTTGTGTTTTTCACTTTAAAAATTCGAATTATTGTTTCATAATCATATAATCGAGGACTGTAGTTGTTTTAAATATCTGAAACTACTGCTACTAGATGATTTCCATGACGAATAACGAAATGAATAATTTATGACTATTAGTGGAAAATTGATGAACTAAAGGACAATCACAGAAATCAACTTCTCTATCATGTCTCTACGGAACACTTCCGCCCTGGCGTGGGATATCTTCTACTGCAGATTTTTGAAGAGTAGCCATTGCCATGTTTGCTGTTCGTAAGTTCATACTCGGAAAGGACACCTGAAGGTATTTAGTCTTAATTCATTATTTTATTTTTATTTAAATATGAGGATATGTTATTTGAAGTTGAATAATTATTGTTTTGCTAGATTTTCTAAATTTTGAATATTGATTGAGGTGATGATTGTAGATTTTTCATATTAACGTAACCACGTCTCCAAGGAATCATGTATATATTTGAATATACATATAGATAAAAAGTATTACTCAAAAATATCCTGTCTTTAAAAATCTTTATTTCTACTGAAATTGTTATTTGATACATTGAATTTTAATGGCTCTTCTTATTTTTCTACAATGTAGGTTTGACCTGGGAGATAAGATAACAACCTTGGATTAGACGGACAAATTACTCATTTACAGATGTAGTTGTGGCAGTGACTTTTTTTTTTTTTCAAACGATGCTTCTAACGAACTGGGCGGAAAATTCTGAAAGCACAGGATGTTAACGATGGTAATAATCATTATCAATAACATTAACAAATCCCTCCAATATGAATATTATATTATTATATTGTTTCAACAAGCATAATAGATGAAAACGAAGACAAATGAGAAGGAATCGAAATATGAAAAAGCGAAGTCTAATTACTGTTTCCTCCCCTTGGTGTTGCTAAAGGAAGGATTTATGACAATGAACCGGTATGTAACACTTATCAATTAAAAATTGTAAATGAGTTCCCAGAAACTTCAATTTCTTAGATATTTGTAACATACTTTCAGTAGACAACTTTTAAATGTCTTTTCAGAAATGACAGAAACAGAACAGCAGAATTAATGTGAAATTCACCTTTCCTTCAGTGCGAAAGTTAGTTTCCTTACTGTACCACCACACCAGCACATTAAAATATAACTGACTTACTAATTTGCCTTACTAGTAATTAATTACATTTTCTTGTCCATCTCTATAGATTGCCCAACAAATGAGATGGAGTTCCNAGGGGCAATACTCTTAAAAAAAGTCGTGTTTTACAGATTCGATCTCAACTGGACGCAACTTTTAAACGTTTTAACGGTGATGTAATTGTATTGGCAACCAGTTTAGAAACAGCCGTAATAAAATCTTTTTCATATTTGGAATTGGACTGCGAATCTACTTACCAAAAGACTGTTAATTTAATAATTGAAAGGTACGATACTGATAATTATCATTGTTGTAACAACAACAAATTCCTGTTTTCTGTAGACACCAACGTCACAGGACTTACATAATGGAAGTATGCGATGAAATATACGAATATAAAAACAAGAATTTCAACGCAATAATCATTGTATATAGTATTTGCAACCAAGTGTTTAAGATAATTTTTTAATAAGCATTTAGAATAGGCAGTGTTAACCGTAAGTAGTTATTAGATTAAATGAAATGTATTTTTCTACGAACTGTAATTATCTGCATGCACAAAAATCGAGAATAAAACAAAATTGGATTCCAAAAAGGAATTTCAATGAGGGTAGTAAGTACGGTCGTTACAAAATCGTACGCTCTACCAATATTTTTATCGTTTCAACTTTCTTTAAAATATGTTTCACCCACAACGAATGTGCGCGTTATCAACCAGAGACAATAAAATTTTAGGTGAGTCACTCTTATTAGTTGTTTATCGTTTGCCACAGTTTCCATTTTGCATTTTGAATAACCATTATATACATTTTACATATGCATTTATTTGTTTGGTGCCTATCAATTTATTAGTGCAAAATAAATTTATCTACATCTGTTCTTTTCTCTTTACAGTTTGACCAATGAATGCTAACACCAATGGCCTTTCTATTTCCCTATGTGAAAGATTCTGCATTTATTAACGGTGAAGTTTTACTATTTAAGTTTCAAAATGATTGCTACAAATCGAAAGAGATTTGTTCGCCTTTCTGTTAATAGAATTGTAAACCATTTTCATTAATTCAGATTTTATTTCTTCTTGAAAATGAAAATCATTGTTCTCATAAAATATGCTTCTATATAGATTTTTCGTAATAGATTTTACATATAGGAATATATTATGGTGCATTGATGTATGTTGGGTTGTATAAGCTTCATATACGTTTTGAAATCCCTAGAAATTTTTTAAAATTGTTTTTATTTGAAAATGCGGTAAATTGTCATAAGAAGATTACAAATTTTCGACAAATAGAGCATAGTTATAAAATTACTTCTTATTTCAAAAATTAAAGTGCACCATTTCGTTCTCTTCAAAAAAGATAAACCTTTCCATCGTTTTGATTTAGTTTTGATGGACTCTGCATTGACTGATCCCTTTGTATATCTATTATCTATGACTGATCCACTAACTTTATAGGTATGTCTTATCTATGACTTTGACATTACTATAGTTCATGCTTATAGTATACCTATAGTTGTACAATTGGCACTACTTCCGGCTCCTGGCTATTGGTTTGAAAATGTAAATTGAATTGTTTTGTGTTTTTCACTTTAAAAATTCGAATTATTGTTTCATAATCATATAATCGAGGACTGTAGTTGTTTTAAATATCTGAAACTACTGCTACTAGATGATTTCCATGACGAATAACGAAATGAATAATTTATGACTATTAGTGGAAAATTGATGAACTAAAGGACAATCACAGAAATCAACTTCTCTATCATGTCTCTACGGAACACTTCCGCCCTGGCGTGGGATATCTTCTACTGCAGATTTTTGAAGAGTAGCCATTGCCATGTTTGCTGTTCGTAAGTTCATACTCGGAAAGGACACCTGAAGGTATTTAGTCTTAATTCATTATTTTATTTTTATTTAAATATGAGGATATGTTATTTGAAGTTGAATAATTATTGTTTTGCTGGATTTTCTAAATTTTGATTATGGATTGAGATGATGATTGTAGATTTTTCATATTAACGTAACCACGTCTCCAAGGAATCATGTATATATTTGAATATACATATAGATAAAAAGTATTACTCAAAAATATCCTGTCTTTAAAAATCTTTATTTCTACTGAAATTGTTATTTGATACATTGAATTTTAATGGCTCTTCTTATTTTTCTACAATGTAGGTTTGACCTGGGAGATAAGATAACAACCTTGGATTAGACGGACAAATTACTCATTTACAGATGTAGTTGTGGCAGTGACTTTTTTTTTTTTTCAAACGATGCTTCTAACGAACTGGGCGGAAAATTCTGAAAGCACAGGATGTTAACGATGGTAATAATCATTATCAATAACATTAACAAATCCCTCCAATATGAATATTATATTATTATATTGTTTCAACAAGCATAATAGATGAAAACGAAGACAAATGAGAAGGAATCGAAATATAAAAAAGCGAAGTCTAATTACTGTTTCTTCCCCTTGGTGTTGCTAAAGGAACGATTTATGACAATGAACCGGTATGTAACACTTATCAATTAAAAATTGTAAATGAGTTCTCAGAAACTTCAATTTCTTAGATATTTGTAACATACTTTCAGTAGACAACTTTTAAATGTCTTTTCAGAAATGACAGAAACAGAACAGCAGAATTAATGTGAAATTCACCTTTCCTTCAGTGCGAAAGTTAGTTTCCTTACTGTACCACCACACCAGCACATTAAAATATAACTGACTTACTAATTTGCCTTACTAGTAATTAATTACATTTTCTTGTCCATCTCTATAGATTGCCCAACAAATGAGATGGAGTTCCAAGTACTTTTGGTGCTACTGAAACCACCAGTGCTTTTGATGTCTTCCTACAATACAGTTAATTTCGAGCCTGTGAGAGAGAAGCAACTGGAAATTAATTTGGAAACCACTGAATCAACGGATTTGTCTGCCGTGGTAGCCTTCATGGATTTGGCTGCAGTCTATTAAGGTGAGAATGCATGACATAATTTAAATTGCTCTATTAATCTTCTATTAAGGTATTTCTTAACAATTTTTGCCAACAGCATAAGTTGAGGTTAAAGTGGATCTATGGTATTTTATCAATTATCTATTGTTCCAGCAGAAGTTGTGCATCTGTGGTTTTGCCCTTACTAAATATCTATAGTCCTTACCTTAAATTAATGTCATCTATGATTATTTGTCATTTATGTAAATTGACGGTTGTCACCATTTTATAATTCAGATATTTTACTTGCTTTTTGCTACGTAGTTTTAGTTGTGTTAATGCCTTCTTCAATTATTAATGTAACTAATATGTTTTTTTGTTAATTTCTGCAGATTGCCCAACAAACTGGACAATTACAATTCAGTTTGGTTCTACTGAAAC
>NW_020438999.1:706639-713695 GCF_000699045.2 Agrilus planipennis | reverse complement strand
AAATCGAACCGGCGTCCTTCCGAATGCTCTGCAATGGACATGCCGCTCGGTGTGTGTTATTGTTAAAAAAACCTGTGGGTGTTTCATTCCCATCAGTCACTAATGCTGGTGGGCGGGCAGTCCCTCCGAACTACGACGGAAGGTAGGTCGGAAGGCTCTATTCAGCCTCCTTCCAGGAATCGTGGGCGGTGGTTCGGATGAGAAAAATGACCAACTTGGACCAAGGCCAACGGACTCGGAATCGAACTGGCGTCCTTCCGAATGCTAAGCAATGGCCATGCCGCTCGGTGTATGTTATTGCTAAAAAACAACTTTTGGGTGTTTCGTTCCCACCAGCCACTAATGCTGGTGGGCGGGCAGTCCCTCCGGACTACGACGGAAGGTAGGGCGGAAGGCTCTCTTCAGCCTCCTTCCAGGAATCGTGGGCGGTGGTTCGGATGAGAAAGATGAGACGGACGAAATGAAGACATAAGAAAGTGAAAGATTATCTGTGGAATATTACTGTCCCAGCATTTGCCTAAGTGATCCAAGGAAACCACCGAAAAAGTTGGACCAATGCAGACGAACCGAAATCGAACCGGCGTCTTCCCGAATGCTAAGCAATGGTCGAGACCTCTAGGTCATGCCGCTCAGTGTGTGTTATTACTTAAACAAAACTTTTGGGTGTTTTATTCCGACCAGCCACCAATGATGGTGGGCGGGCAGTCCCTCCGGACTACGCCGGAAAGTAGGGCGGAAGGTCCTCTTCAGTCTCCTTTTAGGAATTATGGGAGAAGGTAGATGGGAAAGTGGATGGTGGTTGGGATAAAAAATATAATACGGACGAAATGATGGCAGAAGAGAGTGAAAGGAAAACTTGTAACCATCCAACATCAATTTTATTATTTTACCGCTATCACTTTTTGTAAATTCCACCGTCGACATCTTAAAATTATTACTATAGGAATATTACTACCACAACATTTGTCTGCGTGATCCAAGAAAACTACAGAAAACCTTGGACCAGGGTAGATGGATCCAGAATTGAAGCGGTGTCTTCCCGAACGCTAAGCAATGGTCTAAACCTCTAAACTCAATCAAGCACCTATGTTTCAGCAGCTAACGTTTTTGCTAACCCTGTAGAAATATTCCATTTCCTAACTAATTAGTTTTATTATTATTAAAGTTGCAGGCAGCTAGTCCAGCGGGCAAAATGGCACCTTGGAAGAGCGAATTGTTACCCACCCTAGTAATGGCGGATGGTAATTATAACCAATTGTATTTCTGGATATACGTTAGAAACTTAGTATATACGTAGTATGAACATATATAAATCATAAATTATTTGTATTATTATTGATTACATGACGAAATATTTTAAGATGTCGACAAGGGAATTTATGAAGAATGGAGTAGGTAAAATGACAATGAAGGCTTTCCTTCAAAAAATTGTTGAGTGATGGCATACAAAGGTAAATTTGTGCTGCTAGAAAATTTGTGAAAACGGAAGGTTTAGAGAACACCCCAACAAAACTACGAATTAGTAAATATTAATGTGAAAATTCATTTTTAATTTTCAATCCCACCATAAACTACCTCAATTTGTTGCTGTTGTCACATCTTTCTCGGGGATCAAACTAAGCTTAGTGGTTAGAACACCGATGTGTAATGCCAAAGGTCTCGGTTTCGATTCCCGGCGGGGTGCGACAAAAACAACAAATTTTTCCCTCATTAACTTGAGGTAGTTTATAGTGGGATTGAAAATTATAAATGAATTTTCACATTAATATATGATATTAACCCCTGTTAAATATCAAAGTGTTTCATATTTATAGTACGAATTAGTCATAACAATTAAAAAATCATTGAGGTTTTGCTGAATTGACAGTTATTTAATTTAATAAAATATAACTCAATACATCATCGATTTGAACCGTTATATTACAATAATAACTTAATCTGAGAATATACGAATGAGTATAATTGCAATTAACGTGACCTCAACTATAACTTCATCGGTTGTACTTACCAAACAATTTTTGTCTTTAATTTTTTTTTTGTTTTAAGGAGGAGTGATAAAGGCAAATGCCGTTTAAATTAAAATAATTAAAAAAAATTGGATTACAATATTTACAAAATAAATTTACCACCTGCCCATTTTACTCGATTGCGTTTTTCTAAAGGCATAGTCGAAAGAACAAGAACAAATAAACGACCTAAAACATTTGTGACACACATAGCAGAAAAGACAAAACTAATTCCACGAATTACAGCGACACTTTAACTATGTCTCTTTGATCTCACTTTGAACGAAGCCGTGAAGGAATTTTAATTTCCGCAGTACAGGGAAGGTATTTCCGAAAGCGATTTAATTATTTATTTATTAACAAGCTAACACGTTGCAGTCAAACTGTTGAAAGTTTTAATATGCAGCAGAAACAATAACGAAGTGTAGAGAATTTATACAAATGTGTTTAATGGTCGAAATGCTTTTATTAGGCATTCAAAATATACCATATTAAATAGTTAATGAATAACGATCATTTATTTTTGTTGAATATTTTACAATTGAAAAGTTCACAAAACATAAATGCGAATGCAGCATACGTAATAATAGATTTCTGTTTGATGGCACACTTTATGCTGAGTGGAGTGAAGTTACTTTTTGAAAAATGTTAACGGTTTAGCGTTGAAATTGGGAATATAGTTTTGTTAAAATACAGATATACGTATAGAATATATAGAGTAGTAGCGGAAATATTTTATTCAGTGTGAATTTCTAGTGAAAGGAAATAACGTAGACATATAATGTCTGTGAAGTATGTACTAGAGTAGTACTAAGCTAAATCGAGAAGATCCAATTATGTTAAGAATGTCTGGAAGTAGATACCAGAATTCTAATGCATTATTCAACATTAAACGTTATGGTGATGAGCGAAATGAGAAGATTCAATTGTGTTAACAATTTCAGATGTAATAGTGCACTTATGTAAATCTAATAGAAGTGTAAAATTTGTCATCTTTTTTGGATTTAACCTTACCGGAATGAAGCTTCAAGTGCAAAAACAAATGAAAGGATATTGGAAAAAAACTTATATTTCTCAATAATGAAAACTATAAAATGAGCTCGTCTACATTTGTACGATGGGTATGGTCAAAATTAGCCTATTTTAACCAAAAATTGTGATCAAATAATAACCTCGTGGAATTTGAATGCAGACCTAAAGGAACCCTTCCACCATCAGGTTTTATATTAATAAAAACCTTCTATAAATAAAAAAAATCGGTTGTCTGTAAAGTCGATTTGCTGACGATAGATGAACGTGACAACGTCATAAGACAATACTGATGGGATGGTTTCATTTTTCAAAAGAAAATTTAAATTTATTTTGTTTGATAGATATTTTGTATGGATATAGAGAAGGAGGTAAATGGAAATGTATTATTGTATAGCAGCTGTCCACGCGGACGCATCGCTCACTGAAGTAGGAGAGAGACAGATGTAGAACGCTGCCGAACGCGGAGGCCGATTGTGCCTCTTTGTCGCTCGTTCCGCGCTCTCGCTTGCACTTCAAGCCTTAAATGGAACGCCTCAGAGCGAGGTAACGCCGCATGAGTCATGTTTTTTCGTGCGTGCAGCCGGTTCCATCGAATTATAAGACGTTGTCACGTCAAAAAAGACAGGTGCAACTCAGTACACGTGAAAGAAGTGAAACTTTTTTGGCGATCTCTATACCTTTGTAACGAATAAGTAATGATTGGTGAAAGAAAGAGTACGAGAATTTTCAGGATTTATGTTTTCTAGCATATTTTATTTTTAGTCCACTTTAGGAATATCACTTTAATACGTTTTTATGTAATTCAATAACAAAAAAATGGTCGATTTTTTTCGCTTCCGTTTATTTTTCCAAGTGCTTAAGAAACCATAAACTATCAATAACTACAAGGAATTAAAATTAATTAATACATAATAATACTCACTCTTAAATAAATATTAATTGTTGTTAAATAAACATTTAGTGTAATACTCTTACTGTAATATAACGGCACATATATAATTAAAACATTAATTTAGTACTATAGTATATTGAAGACACAGTATACAGTCATATATGAGATGCCGGTCACAAACAGCTGACTGAGATACCGATATGCGCATGCGCGCTTTTCTATTCTCATAGCCTATCATCGTGTTGCGAGACAAAACGCAGCAAAACGTGTCGTTTCATGGCCTTGAGATTTTACTCTCATGGGATTTAATAACTCTTCTAATAAGGTAATCTGTGGAATTAAATTCTTTCGCGAATAAATCATAAGACTCTCTTTAATTAAGTTATCACCCTGTACATATATAAATATTTTCACAGTACAGAGAGAAGGGTGCTTAGATACGTTCAGGATACGGCTTGATGTAAGAGAAGCGGGATAATTGTCCAGAAAACAACCAGCAGGCTGAAAATGCAAGCGTTTCAGTTATTGTGATATGAGCCCAAGAGAATATTGTATCATGTCAACAGGCAAAACCGTTTGCCGCGACAGCTGAACTAAAGAGAAAGATAATGAAAATAAAGGATGTACTAAACGTTTTTGTTACACATACATACATCTAGCGTCAAGTCAAAATAAAACGACGTTTTCGCTTCCCAAAATTTCTAAAGAATTGTGTTTGCTAATGTTTCCTGTTTCGTTGATTAATGTTTTAAGTAAAGGACTACAAGAACCGAGAACTTCAGTCCTGACAGTCGGAGTGGGGCACAAGACCCTTAGAAATCATTCAGATTTATCATAATGTATTATTTTAATGCAAAATCAAATGTATGTATACCCCTTCTTAGCAAAAACCACACAGGAAATCCATATAGATTTGATATCTATAGATAATCACTTTTATCTGACTATAATATTAGAAGTGTATATTTGAGGAATGGTTCTGTATGAATGTGAAACGTGGGCAGTAACCGCTTTAGAAAAGAAAAGGTTAGAAACGTTTGAGATGCAGTGTTAATGAAGAATTGGTCGTGGATAGAAAAGGTGAGAAATGAGGAGGCATTAGAAGGACTATTAGAAGAATACAAAGGGCGTTATGGACTTTAAAAAGAAATAAGCGAGATAGGTTAACATAACACCTTCTCCGATATGAAGGATAGATACATATCAAATGCAGAAACAAGAATTAAGAAGAGCAAAGGTAGACTTAGATTAGATTACTATTTACAAATACTTTTCGTTGAGAAATGCGAAGATTGGCTCCAGGTGAAAAGAAGTGTGGGTGCGTATCCAACTAGTCTTGGGACTGACGACTTTTGATCATGTGAAGCAAAACAACCCCTTTCTCGACATTCAACACGGGTTGCGCAGTCATAACGTCACTGGCCATCAACAATGCGTATTTCCGAACACATTTTTGACAACCTTAACAAGTGTCATCATACTTTCACGCTTCTGCTTGACATCAAGCAAGTCTTCAATCGAGTCTTATCTTCAAGCTGATCGCCCTCAACACCCCTTATTTCTTAATCGGGGTTACCAGATCCTTCCTCTCTGACAGAACCCTTCGTGTTCGCGTTGTCTTTGCTTTATCCCCCAGCGAACCCGTCACGGCCGCTGTCCCCCAAGGCTCTAAGCTGTCACCCCTTCTGTTCAACTTTTTCTATTCAGACATGCCGTCAAATCCCTCGATTCTCAGTGCTTTTTACCGCGATGACTTCACCCTCTTGAACTCCGCCCAAACCACTCTTTAGTGCTCCGTAAAATTAACAAGTTTCTACCTCTGCTCCTAAATTAGTACCGAAGATCGAAAGTTTCCATTAATGAGGCCAAGTCGGAAGCAATCTTCTTCTCCTGAAGAACCCGAAAACCTCTCCCACCATCATAAATAGCCACCCCATCATACGGAACCATTCCGGTACATACCTCGGCGTTGTCTTCGACAAAACGCTCACTTGGCGGAAACACATCCTAGCCACTCGTGCCAAGGCCTTAAGAGCCTTTATCTCCCTTAAACCTTTTTTCCAAAACAATTTCATCTCCCACCAGACAAAAATCTTTGCGTTCAACGCAATAATCAGAAGTGTCTGCTCTTACGCCATTTCCATCTGGGGCTGCGCCCATCCCTATCACCTATAAATCTTCAAAGGCACTTACATGCAGATTCTACCCCCAAATCCTGAAATGAACTGATCTACGTTTACTCTCTGGGGCATACAAATTCGTGGAAAGTCACCGGACTTTGTCCCTAAACCGAACGACCATTTCAGAAGGCCCTGTCACCTTCTATTATGAGCCACGTTGCTTCCACTCATTTCCAGTTTCGCTTTTTAGCGCGAGTGCTCACCCAAGTCATTCGAGGGCCATCGATCTTCATGTTGTCACCTTCCTTCCCAAATTATCCCTCTCTCACGCTTAATTCCCTTCTTCGTCCCTTTCTCATTTCAAACCTTTTCCACACAACCTTTCCTCGGATACAAAACCTCCGGATTGATCTTCCTACTCGAGGAGGGATTTTAGTCGGAAGGCTCATCGGCGAAACCGACATTACGCATTTTTAAAGAGTTCCTCTACTTGAGGAAAAACTAAACAAAAAAAAGCTGAAGATTATCCAAACCATAAAACCACTGCTTTAAGCTAACCCAAATTGTGAGTATTTCTTGCATGCGGTTATAAATCAGTTTTATATGCGCTGAATGGATATATACGAGGACGGCTGAGTAGTTTTACTAAAGTGTATAGATATGGAATGTATTTGTAAATGAAGCAAAGATTATAACTTTTGTTAACAGAAATAAAGATTTTGATAGACAAAAAGATAACGCAAGTGTTAAGTGCTAATAATTATCTGTATTTTTTACATCTATTTTAATTCCAAAACTTTTCCGTTTAGTGAGATTTAGTATTGTTAATTACTTTCATTACATTTCAAGTTTCTAAATTTCTTTGTTCCTTTGTTAAATTCAACTTTATAACACTACTTCAAATATTTCTTCAAACATTTTAGATCATAAATTCTTTTCTTTTATTATTTGGTTTTACAATATTTTGTGAATAATTTCATTGTCATACAGACAAAATGTACGTGAT
>NW_020438999.1:698197-704141 GCF_000699045.2 Agrilus planipennis | reverse complement strand
ACCCGAACCACCACCCACCCATTCCCACGATTCCTGAAAGCAGGCTGAAGAGGGCCTTCCGCCCTACCTTCCGGCGTAGTCCGGAGGGACTGCCCGCCCACCAGCATTACTGGCTGGTGGGAATGAAACACCCAAAAGTTTTTAAGTTTTTTTCAGTACCAACAGCTCCAATATTCCACCGACCCACGGCAAGGAAGAAGGAGTTCCATCACCAGCCACCCCCGTTTTCTTTGCCGTTAGCCTCCGAGTGCCAGTTTGTTGAGTAAGTGTTCCAACCAGCGTTTTTTGGTCTTGCTCAGACTTTTTTTTTGTATATATATATATATTTCTTGCCTTTACTTGTATTTTTTTCACTCTATATATAAATATTTGTTTCATGTTTGTTACCTGTCGTTCTTACTTATTTGTTGTTCTAGTTGTAGTGTTAGTATATTAGTTAGGATTAAGTATGTGTAAATAAACTGGTGAAAAAAGCAAAGACTTATCAAATTGAAATGCTTATCGGAGTGTTGATATTTCTGGAGCTGAAACTAAGGCAAAGTGGTTTAAATAAATTTTATTGATTTTGCAAGATTTTTTTTGTCTTTGTGTGCAGTGGAGATAGATAATTTTTTTATTAGAATCAATATGGTTCCTATTCGGGATGCATGGGGCTTGCCCTGTTTTGTACAATTCTTTCTTCTCCTTTCTTTTCTTTTATTTATTATCAGAACCTTTTTTAGCAATTCTGTGCTTTCTGTTTTAACTTAGTACACGTTACCATGCATCATTGATCGTGTTCGAATATTCTCACCAATAATTTGCTTTATTCTAAATTGTAATAGATAACTTTAAGGTAATGGCCGAACACACGAAACTTATCAAATAAATTTGGGAAACATATAACGTTTTTTCTACTTTCTTATCCAATACGATTCAGTATCGACTTTTGTTGGAATTCAATTTATTTAATTTAAACGGTTTCACAGGCATTTCAAAGTAAGTTACCCTTTGATCTGAATTTTCATCAACTTTTTCGATGTTTTTTACTGTTTCTTCATCCTCTCATACAGCACAGCGTGATTATATGTAGCTTAAAACATTCTTAGAAGTATAAGTTTGTAATGGAAGTCGGTGTAGCGATTTCCTGTGATGATACGCCATTTTGGAGTAAGCTGCCTATCAAAATGTCTAATTAAAAGATGTATTTAAACGGACTCTGAATGTATTGTCTCATTCCTGTTCCAAAAAGACTAAAGTGGTAAAAATAGACTAAAAGCACTATATCTGTCGCCCTTGAGTCACTACTCGAAACGAACCGCCCTCAACGTCCCTCCCTCCCCATTCATGCCGCTAGTAATAAGGACCTACATACGATATTTAATAGGAATCGCTAATTTTGACACGTTAAGCTTGTTTCAAATATCAATTTTTGACCATAGACAATATACTCGACGTTGATTCCGAAAGGCAGGGTTGCAACGTCTACTGATTTTCTAGTAGATCTACTGATTTGGAACATGATTTATTGATAACTATTTAACATCGTTGATTTGTAAGTAGCATTAATAATTTTTAGTAGAAAAGTAGTTGACTGATATTTGGTATATTTGAGGTGTTTATGTTAGGTTATGGTGGGAAGGGTTTTCCCCATCGTCGGGTTGTATGTAATGTGTTAGGTAAGTGCTATGCACCAAGGAGTTACTTTGGGTGCGACTGTGTGGAAGATGGCCATTATTAAAGTGCATCGTCAACGTTATCCATCCCTCCAAATTTAGACGGTTCAAGTAGTAGAGTTTTTTACCGCTTTAAATGACAAAAAGTTCATTTGTGGACATGTGTTTCCGTCATTTATAGTATGCCTATCAATAAACAACAAGAAGTGTCTGAAACACGTGTCTGCTGGCGTTGTACTTCATAGTGGTATGAAGGGGAAAGATATATTTTAATTTCTTTGTCACTGTGAGAAATAACTCTCGCTCTAATGAGTTGTATATTCATAGTTGCTGCAAGGATTTTTCAGGCTGTTCTCGTATGAAACATTAAATGTTAATGACAATATCCTTAAGAAGTATTATGGATTTTTATATCTTCCAAGTCATAGAATAATTTTTACGGGGTCATTTGTCATATACAAAGGCTGCGAAAATTTGTCGTCTAACGCTCGTAATCTTTCCTAAGTGCTTGCCCGTTTTATTTCCGTCTTCTTTAGTGAAAAATAATCGTTTCCTCGTCAGGGACTAATCTTAAGCCTAAGGCCACAGTTTCATTATTCTTTAGAAATATAAAACGGTAATGTCACCGAAACTGTAAGAAGCTTTCTCTAACGAAATTATTTTGTACCTAACACGTCAGCCAGGATTTATGGACAAAAATGGTAACCGATATTAAAAATTTTAGGAGTACTATTCCATGAAATCAATAAGTAATGAGGGAATGGGAAGTAAAGCTCGAAAGAAATTTTTTTAGTACCCCCATTAATAGTAATTGTTGAGAAACGATGGGCGGAATTTTAACTGTTTTGTAATTTGCAGTTTATTCAGGAAAATAGTTTGAAAAGATAAAAAAAAATCGCAAAAATGTAGTTCAAAAGTACTTATAAAACCACTTTGATTAAGGAAATGTTAAAATAAAACATTTGGTTTAAATTAAAAAAAAAAAAGAATAAATTCATAAATTAATTCATAATTTTTTTATGTTTAGGTCATAATGACGCGATAAACATCATTAAAGACAGGACAACTTTAGGGATACAAATACAGAAATGAGTATTAGTGGCTGATTTTTGGTATCTAGAAAATCATAATAACAAAGGATAAAGCAGGATCGACTTCTAAGGTTGTGAACGGTTAGTGTAGAAATTCGAAAATTCGATTGACGTGCAGGAAGAGAAAAGTTCAGAAGCGTTCGAAATGTAGTATTACAGGCGAATGATGAGGATACAGTGGATATAGAAAGTTAGAAACAAGGAGGTAATTGAAAAATTAGGAGAACAGACGATGTTATAGAAGTCAATAAGGAATAGGCGAGATAGGTTGGTCATAGTCATTCCATAGCCACTCTTTCATCCCTTTCGCATATTTCTGCCCTTGCATTCTTCTTAAGTCTTCCCTTCTTGTCACCTCATAACATTTTTTCTTTATCATATTACGTAATTCCTTCCCTTATTCTTCCATTCATTCAATTGCCATTTAGTTATCATCATTTCCTCCAATGCCTTTTTTATTTCCTCATATCATATCTGTTTCTCGTCCAAAAATACATGATATTTTCTCCATACCTCCCATATTATGTTTCCTTCCTGTAAACGCTCTCATATTTGATTCTTCTCCTCTTAATCTCTTCTACTATTTCTCCACATTTCGTTTCTCATTTTTTGTACTTTTTATAAAGATTCATTGATTATATCTTTTCTACTCTTAAATTTCTACCCCATAGAAGATAGCGCTTTTGTTACTACAGTGTTGAATAAAATAATCCGTCTCTCCCAAACGTGTATGTACAATTTTTCTCCAATTCCCCATATTTTTCCAGTATTGCTTTTGCTTTTGTTAGTTGATTATTTATACCATATTTTTTCCTTCCTATGACTATTCCACCATCCCTAAGTAAGTATTTGAATTGTTCTTGTTCAAAAAGTAAACTATTTATCATTAATTTACAATATAAGTACAAGTTTCCGATAGCTAGTGAGTCAAGTCGTATCTATTCTACATACACATAAACTTGTATGTATATATATGTACGTATGCTGTATGTATACACATAAGTACATTATCGATGATCAAGTAATGCACGGATTACTAAAATCGCTCCACTATGGTAATTCCGTTTTGATAATTACGACCGGCAGCGTAGTTCGGGTCATATAATGGTGAAGAAGCGGTGATAAGATAAACCATACCCTTCCTTCCTAAGGAAATGCTTGGTCAGAAATCGTGAGACTCCAATTTACGATGATTCCGCAGTATAATAGTATACGAATGTGTATATGAAGTGATTCACTCTAACCATTACTGAATAGGAATGCAATTTCTATGGATATTTGTATTCACTTTGTTGTCATGAATTTGTACTTATTGAATTTTTGTCGTATTTTACTTCATCTGTATTAGCTCTGTTTATTCTTCGACAATAGTAACTATTGTACTCTTGAAAATGACCTTTTAGAGGTCGAAACAATTGTCGAGGAATAAACAGTTTTGTTGAAACATCTTTTCCTTTTTTTTCCGTTATTATTGAAAATGTTTCATCGAGAATACACCTTTGGAAGTTTAAATATTATATTAGCTCTTCACCGCTTTTATTAATGGTTACCATTGTTGTCCATTAGGCTATTTCTTCAGGTGGGAGCTAGGAGATGACTATAAAGAGGATGGTTGAACAGCCTCCATCTATAATCATACCGCATGAGAGTGCACATTATCGTGGAGATATATGATTCTGGGAGACAGTGTTTCAGACTGGCACTTTTTGAATAGCACGTTTCAGTTGCGCAAATGATTCGCAGTGATTGTTGTACTCTATGATATTCGTCAGAAGGACTCTCTTTTGATCATAAAAGTCAGAAAAAGTTGTTTAGTTACACAAACGTTACGGTAACTTACTTTTTTTTTCACAATTCTAATCAGGGTGCATCAAGACATTACATCGATGAGACGCTGATTAGGACTGATTTCTTGATCCACTTCTTGAAGAAAAACATCTATGTTTTTCTACTCCGCACCTCATCATAGCCACATCTACATTTTCGGCACCATTGTTTCAATTATATTATTACATGAGTTTCACTAATATCAATCAGTTCTTAGGAAGTTTCAGCTGCAATTACTGCTTTTGCGTTTAAGTAACGAATAGTCGAATTCAATCACTTATTTTTGAAACCATTCTTTCTCTGATGTGCCTTCTGAGACACAAAATGGTGTGGAAGATCAACAGTCAATACTGCGAATGACTTAAATTATCAAACGCATTAATTGAGTTCGTCCAAACATGGACGGATGGGCACCGTTGTTGATGGGGCATACTACTTACATTTTATTCATGGTGATTTTCCCATACTGTAACCTAACGTATCTGTTTGGTGCACAGCATTTTTCCTTGGTACGTAGCACTGTACATATGTGTGATAATCAGAATATCCTTTCTGACCATGTTCCATCCATAGCCGTAGAGATTGGACTGAGTAATACCATCATGAAATTGTCCACTCTCTGGAAAGAGAGAAAGCGATCGTGCGGTCAATACCTGCCTCTCTGTAAAAAGTATAGGAAAAGAGACAACTACTGGTCCTACGATCGCTTTGTCTCTCTTACCACGTTTCTGCCCGTATTTACTTTATAGCCAAATGGAGAATGCGCAGTCCATTCTCTATGTCCCTGGTTCCATCATAGCACTTCACTCAAGCATTTCAGGGAATCCTTACATACTATAACCTCACTTAAATCCGTGGTTTATACATCTTCGGACATGTCTGTCAAAGAAACTTATTCCACCACTGTCTAACCTAACCGCTCGATTTAAACACTTGCCATAAGCCAATCAGGGAGTCCTCCCTCACCATAACTTAATTTAAGTCCATAAGGCATAGCACTTCACACAAACTATTCAGAGAATAAGCTTTCTCCATAATCTAACGTGTAAGTCCGTAAGTAGTAACTTCTGAATGGTAAAAAAGTTACTTTTTCAAATTGTATGGGGTTGTCCATAAAATACGTTACTCAGAATTTCACCTTTTTGGGTCCCTCTCACCTTTTTGACGTGACAACGTCTTATAATTCGATGGAGCCGGCTGCACGCACGAAAAAACGTGACTCATGCGGCGTTACCTCGCTCTGAGGCGTTCCATTTAAGGCTTGAAGTGCAAGCGAGAGCGCGGAACGAGCGACAAAGAGGCACAATCGGCCTTCGCGTTCGGCAGCGTTCGACATCTGTCTCTCTCCTACTTGAGTGAGCGATGCGTCCG
>NW_020438999.1:689150-690626 GCF_000699045.2 Agrilus planipennis | reverse complement strand
AAGGTGTCCTACCAACCTATCTCGCCTATTTCTTATTGACTTCCATAGAGTCCTCTGTTCTCCTATTCCTTCTAATACCTTTTCATTTCTAACCTTTTCTACCCACGTTATCCTCATCATTCGCCTATAACACCACATTTCGAAGGCTTCTAACCTTTTCTTTTCTGCAGCGCCCACCGATCATATTTTGCACCCATACAGCACCGCGCTCCAAAAATATACCTTTAACTATCTTTTTCGAATTTCTAAATTAATTGTTCGCGAGCATAGAAGTGACTTCTTTTTATTGAAGGCGACTCGACCCTAGGCTATCCTCTGCTTTATATCCCTACTACTCCTTCCGTCCTGACTTATCTGACTTCCTAGATATCTAAAATCAGCCACTTCTTCTAATTTCTCGTCTCCTATCTTTATATTCACTCTTTCCCTACTTTTTCTTCCCTTGCATACCAGTATTTTAGTTTTACTTTTATTTATTTTCATACAGTACTGATCTGTCAGTACCGCTTCCATTNGACAGTTCGTGCCTAGTGTGAATTGTTCTCTTATTTTTACGGAAACATGGGTTTCTATTCTAAACATTGTGATTTAACGCTGCGAGATAAATATGCGATTTTTTGTATGGTAACAGACAAAGGTTTACACTAACTCGGTACGTTTTTGGTTTTCAATAATTTGGTCATTAAAAGCTTTTAGAAGTACTTAAAGTTGATGCTTCTTGTAGAACACGTATTTTCAATTATAAATTAAAAAATTTAAAAATGACCTTCGACAGGTGCTAGAACAAAGCTTTATCTGTCTCACAACAAAATTTCAAACCTCTATTCCAAATATTAAACTCATGATATTGAAACCCCTTAATGTGTAATCATAAGAGTAAGACCTTAGCTGTTGTTATATTCTCTATTATAATATTAAGATGGACAATAGATTTCGGGTTACTTGTCATCATCATCATAAGATCGTCAGTCCTGAGACTGGTTGGACACGTAACTCCACTCTTTCCTATCCTGAGCTAAACTAAATTTCCCTAAAACAAGAACAACCCACATCCTTAACTATTTGCGAACAGTAATCTAACCTAGGTCTACCTCTACCCCTCCTAACTCCTGTTTCTGTCTCTAATATGTCTCTTACTAGACCTTCATGTCTTACCAACCTATCTCGCCTATTTCTTATTGACTTCCATAAAGTACTCTGTTCTCCTATTCCTTCTAATACCTTTTCATTTCTAACCTTTTCTACCCACGTTATCCTCATCATTCGCCTATAACACCACATTTCGAAGGCTTCTAACCTTTTCTTTTCCGCAGCGCCCACCGATCATATTTTGCACCCATACAGCACCGCGCTCCAAAAATATACCTTTAACTATCTTTTTCGAATTTCTAAATTAATTGTTCGCGAGCATAGAAGTGACTTCTTTTTATTAAAGGCGACACGACCCTGCGCTATCCTCTGCTTTATATCCCTACT
>NW_020438999.1:673374-685659 GCF_000699045.2 Agrilus planipennis | reverse complement strand
TCCCGGCCGGTACCGCCGCAACCGCTATGTCCCTGCATTTTAAATCTGTAATATCTTCGAAAATATTCATTTAAATTACATGCTGTAAAGGGCCATATTGATCTATATTAAATGCACAATGTATTTAAGGTACTTTATTGGATAATCGCTTCGTAAATAATTCATTATTTCTCATAAAAAGTAAAGGATAAAAAATGGTTATTGTGGGTTATCCCTAAGAGATAGACATACTATCGCGGACTTTTTTGTAGACCTTTTTAAGGTGTGCAATACTGTAGTACATTATTTTGATCTATCTCGTAGGGTTCAGCCAGCGTTTGCAATGTAAGCGCAAAAAAATATGTTTATTTACATCACATTACAAACCTTTAAAATTATCAGTGTTTCCCTACTATCTTATGCATGTATTATACATATAAACCATCCTCTTGAATCACTCTATCTTAAAAAAAAATCGCATCAAAATCCCTTGCGTAGTTTTAATGATTTAAGCATTAATAGGGACAGACAGCGGGAAAGCGACTTTCTTTTATACTATTTAGTGATATTTCTCCGTAATGCGCTTTGCTATCCTGTCACAACTTGTTCTGGAGATAGGAGCTTTCCTAGTTTAATACAAGCAAAGAATTATCATAGGTCTTTATTATTTCAACACCATTAATTATGATAATACTGTGTAGTATTTCGCCAATAAAAAGTAAGTTACTTAAAAAGTGTAGTTATGGTTCCACTTTACATTTTTGTTTTATGATTAATTCATTTATTTATTTTATTCCTTTTTTCAATACCTACCTAACCTACTAAATACGTAAATTCTAACAAATTCCTTGGCAAGTAACTACGAGTAAATTATCATTGATCAAAATAGGTGGGAAGCAAAGAAGGGTGCCACAAAGTGAAACGACCTGTACTTAAGAAAAATATAAATGCGGTACTGGGTTTCAATAATGTTCAAATTGGATTATTTATGGCATACATAGATACATACCATGATAGGGCAAAGAGGTGCTAACTGATCATATAAAGTTCGTGCTTCTGTTAAATTGCGAGCTTGAAGAGTCACTTGGAGGCAGCAACAACCCGTTCCAAATCCCAGCGCATCCATGTATATCTTGTCAGATTCAGCTGCTTTACTATGCAAGTAAGACTCATCTACAGGAATTTTTGTATGCACATCATTAAATACTATAAAGAAAATATTTTAAAAAATGAAAACACATTTCATGATACTTTCAATTTACTTGGTAAATTGATGGCAACTTTTTTGCCCCTACGCAACCGTATGTTTCTTGATATTGTTTTAAAGCGAGGATGTCCTCCAAAAATAGCTTCATCTGGAAAAAACAAAGACCTTGTGACTCCTTCGTCTGGAGTTGGTTGAGTTGGAGGGTCAGTAAAATCTGGACAACCCAATCTGTGAAAAATATTTATATTATTGTAGACTAATGTTGCTTACATTTTCACCCTAGCACTTAAAGGGAAGGGATGATAAATATGTGTCCTGAACATTAGCATTTTATGGTGGAAATCCCATCATCATCATCACCATAAAGTCGTCAGTCCTAAGACTGGTTGGATACGCACCTCCACTCTTTCCTATTCTGAGCTAATCTTCGCATTTCCCTAAAACTAGAACAATCCACATCCTTAACTATTTGCGAACAGTAATCTAATCTAGGGCTACCTCTACCCCTCCTAACTCCCGTTTCTGCTTCTAATATGTCTCTGACTAGTCCTTTATGCTTGAGAAGGTGTTCTACCAACCTACCACGCCTAGTTCTTATTGACTTTCATAGAGTCCTCTGTTCTATTGTTTGTAATACCTCTTCATTTTTAACCTAGTCTATCCACGGTATCCTCATCATTCCCCTGTAATACCACATTTCGAACGCTTCTAACCTATTCTTTTCCGCCGCGCCCATCATCCATGTTTCGCATCCGCACAGCGCCGCGCTCCAAACATACACTTTTAACAATATTTTTCGAATTTTTAAATTAACCGTTCGCTAGCATAGAAATGACATATTTTTATTGACGGCTACTCGACCCTTCGCTATCCTTTGCTTTATATCCCCACTACTCCTTCCGTCCTGGCTTATCTGACTTCCTAGATACCTAAAATTAGCCAATTTTTCGTCTACTATCTTTATATTCGCTCTTTCCCTGCCTTTTCTTCCCTTGCATACTTTTACTTTTAAAGTGAAACTTTAATTACATCATCTTAAATTTTTTCGTTCATTTATCGCATGTCGCATTACAGTCGACCGCGGAGTAGACGTAAAACTGAAAGGCACTCGCAGAGCAGCCAAGGCGCCCATGGCTCGCATAAACTAACCGTGTAGCCAATATATTCTCACTCATTCGTGCAAGTGCATGACTTACAGACTGTGAAACTCAAAGCGAAGATGAAATTATTGATAGAATAACTGAAGTTAAAAATTATTCAATGATTTAAATAAATATTGTTCGCAGTTTTTAACCTGCTTTTATCATCTGAATGATTGTATTTATTATGTATTCCGTACTCTCATACGCAGATTGAAATTAAAATTTATATTTGGATATTTTTATTTACGATTGATTACCAATTATCATTCCCATATTCCAATCATTAAGATAAGATTAATAATGCGATTTTAATTTTAATACCCTAAATCGAGTAATTTTCCGAAGATTTACAGTTAAATGCCTACAATCCGAAAAATTTCACTAGCATCGTGGTTTCATAAAACCACACAATTTTTTTTTTGAATTCGTTATTTTTGTATTAGAGTTTTTAAATATTGAATTACGGTTTTTCTTCCGTGTACTGTAAATGTTACATATTGATCAATAACTTATACTATTTTGTGCTTACTCTATAGAAATTTTTCAATTTTGTTTTCCTAAAACTTTTCTTTAAATGTAACCACTACTTTCTTCAAGTTTGTTTAGCTGCTCTAACTGTGAGGGATATCTATATTGTCAACGTCTATTGCACAGAACCTTTCGCATTATATACAGACAAGGCAAAATGTTTACCGAACATAGAAATTGCACATTTCTTTGTCGGAATTTTTCTTTTCATGCTGCGCGGGTGAAAATACATAATTTGGTGAATGTGTGGAATACGTTTTTTCAACCACGTCCATATGAAAATGTCACTTTCTTATCTAAAACTTGTTCTAATCTAACTGAACCCTTAAAGCCTTTTGAATAATCCGTAGCACCCCTTAAAGGTTTTCAATTGCATTCACCTATTGAACGTATATTATTTTAAAATTTATACGAAAACATGGCTGAAGGTATTTGTACGAATTTCCTTATATCACGTCGTATTTTTCACAAGATAATGCCTTTTGACGATTGCATGTATTATCGTAGAATGTTCGTACGTTCGGTCTTCAATTCGCCTTTACTGTATATTACATTGATTGTCCTCTGTCCTGGTGTTATAATAAATTCCGAAAAAGAGTACCAAAAGTTTCGACATCCACGCACGCATATAATTATAAAGCCCATATACTTGTTTTGTTGGTATTTTTGAACTTCATTATACTTATTGTCTACGCTCTTCTTGCATAAAATGAATTAATTTAGAGATAAGTGATAGAGACCTGAAGAGATTTATTATGAAATTTTCTTGGTGTTCCTCTAAACGAACAGAAAACTGCACCAGCCCTTTTAATATTAGTTTCGAAAAATTATCAATCACCAATCGCGATCGGTTGTTCGTTGAAGCACAAATACTGTTGAAGACGCAGTTCTCGATTTCGTAATATCGTATCGTATTATCCATCTCAACCTCATTATTCAGTAGGTAAAATCATATAATCATATTTAAAATCTTCGTTGCTTTGAAGACTAAATTTAGACCTTTACTTTATATTACAATGAACGTGTATAACTTTTAGAATTTCATTCCTTTTTGTCATTGTGTTGGACTGATAACTTTGTAGTAGTAGGGATCGCATCTTCTCTTTTGAGTCTATGGAAATTAAGCAAGTTCCTTAATAAGAAAAAAGTTATTCAATTTACATTAATTTGATTTTATAGCGTGATATCAATTGTGGAAATTCATATATCGTGATATGTNCTTTTTCTTCCCTTGCATACCAGTATTTTAGTTTTACTTTTATTTATTTTCATACAGTACTGATCTGTCAGTACCGCTTCCATTTTATTTAAAGCTATCTCTAGGTCCGCCTTGCTAGATGCTAATACTGCTAAAAAAAATTTATTTTTTTCTTCTGTTTTTCTTTATAGGGATGCTTTTTGAAGAATATACCCACGATAGTTTCAGCATGTTTACATGTGACTCAAAAGATTTACTTTGAAGTTTCAAAATCCCATCCCAAATATTTTCACCTTTTGTCAGAATAATGTTTATTTCTAAGAATGCTTTTGTACGTTCATTTTGAATGAGGCTTTACATCCGTGATAAAAAAGCAGTTTACTTTCTTAACGAACAGAATGAAATTTTTATCCTGCGAGATTGTGTTGAAAAGGGTCTAACACACGTGAATATCTAATGTAATCGTGTTAAAACCGGAGGCGTAAAATGATAGCAGATACCCGCGAAAACGTTTCACCACTGGTCTTTTCATTTGGGGATTAACCAACGGTGTTTATCGCGTTTTTATAAGTATGGCTCGTGAAAATATGTTGAAAATTACGACAGACGTAAACCTAAAATACGAAAACAAGCTGCTTTGTTATTTAAAGCCTTTTCTGTGGGACGAATCTCAATTTATTCACGATAAAAATAGCTCTTCTGTTTTTGAGAACGAGAAACGAATATTCGTGGCAAAAAATAAATGGAACCATTTGACAATAAGTAGAAGTAATAGTGATAAATAAAAAACAGTCACGGGATGCTTGACCTGAAACGCTAAAATTGATTCGAAACAACAGTGTTTTGAAGCGGTGAGCGTGTCTTGCTATGCGCTGTGTCTTGCCATGCACTAGGCCTTATCATGCCTTACTCGTTTTTACCCTATAGGTATGCCCTAAAAATCCATGGTGCATTGGTTTTATCCTAACAGTAGCATATTTCTTTAAAAGGGTTTAAAAGCATCTGATGTAATGGTAACTGTTTTTAATGTATGAAATTTTATGACAATGTTGGTTACTATGAGTGGATTAATATGCAATATTAATTTGAAATCATTTTTTCAATTTAAATTTTACCCACTAGAAACTACCTCAAAATTAATGAGGGAAAAATTGTTGCTGTTGTCACACCCCCGCCGGGAATCGAACCCGAGACCTCTGCCTTTACGCGCCAATGTTCTACCACTAAACTACGAGAGGTGACAACAGCAACCACGACCAACCGACCTACAAGGTTAACGATTCGTCGATTTTTATTAACTTAATTATATATTANCGTCCTGGCTTATCTGACTTCCTAGATACCTAAAATTAGCCAATTTTTCGTCTACTATCTTTATATTCGCTCTTTCCCTGCCTTTTCTTCCCTTGCATACCAATATTTTTAAAGTGAAACTTTAATTACATCGCCTCAAATTTTTTTGTCCATCTATCGCATGTCGCATTACAGCCGACCGCGGAGTATGGGGTAAAACTGAAAGACGCTCGACAGAGCAGCTAAGGCCAATATGGCGCCGCCCATGGCTCGCACGAGCCGACCGAGTACATTTTCTCACTCATTCGTGCGAGTGCATGACAATTACATTTATAGACTGTGAAACTTAAAGCGAAGATACTACTAAAAAATATTAGTAATAGAGTAGATGACGGGACCCTTAAGATAATTTACAAAGGCAATTGTGTATACAAGCTGACCGTTTATAGGAAGGGGATAAAAATGGTAGAAATGGCAGCAATGTTCTTGTAAAGCACTAAGGAGGTGTTGAAGGTGGAGATGAAAAGGTGAAGGCGAAAAGGAAAAAGTACTGACCTGGGAAAGCTTGTAAGGGACATGATAACTTCTCCGTTCTCTAAAAACTGAGATACTTCATCTCTTCTGTATTTCATATTGAATTCCACTATATTAAAATGAGCCAATAACTCTCCATAAGGTTTCCCTGGTGTACTTTCTATCATGTAAGCTGCATATTCAGGTCTCCATGAAGACTTGGCATTTTCTTCATGTTTCTCATTTAATTTTGCTAATAATTCTTGTGCTCTTAAACTAACCTTAGCCGTTTTTTTTTTTTTCATTGAACTTCACAATCATGTATTCTACTTCGTCGCCCCATTTCAATAAATCGTACTGGCGATCTTTTAGACGTTTGTATATGTTGATAAATTGCAACACTCCATGAAGTCTCACATGGTCAGCTAATTTTTTGGTCTCTTCCCAACTAAGAGGGCTTCCTTCAGTTAAAAGACCCATGTAAAATAAATTTCTAACGAAACGTAAATAATATCAAAAACAACGTTGAACGTTTTAGTCTTTCAAGTGAAATAATGTGCTAATCCTCGAGTAGATAGAGGAACACTACATGTATTACACTGTAGGCAAAAAAAGTAAATGTTAATTTCCACAAAAATATATGCAGACCACACTGCAAAAATGATGATGGCCACGTTTAGTGAATTCGCAGAAAAATGATTTTAAAGTTATTAAAAGAACTCGATATATCGGGTATAATTTAGCGTTCTCCGAAACAAGCATGCATGACATTCATCGATTTTTAATTATTTTAAATTATTTCATAAATTGATCTTAAACGTTTACTTATCGCAACTTAAATATCTCTTCACGCAATAACTACACATTGTGATGCATGCGAAAATTATTGTTTGCTTAATAATATGCCAATTTTAACAATTTTCTGCTGTTCCCTTACTGGTAAATGCAAATCAAGAAATGGGAAAAATTAAAGCGATCAGATGCAAAACCCTTTCAATGGTGCATTAGTTTGTAGCGAGCATTTCAAGCACTGTTTTTTTATGTTTAACTGGGTTCAGGAGACTACTTAAAGGCTCTGTATCTTCTACTCTCCAGGGTATTTAATTAAAAAAGCAGTACCTTAATGATTCATATGAACAAGAAGGTGTATACTGTATATGTAACTTTTTATTATGTGGAATAATTCTTTAAGAAACCTTTGCTGTATTTTCCAAGGTATAAGTGAAAACTTGCCATTAGTATCAAGGGTTTCTCTAAGAGGTAAGTATTGGCATGTATTTTCTTTACTAAATTTAAATCGGCAATATAAAGTAATTAAAAAAATCGTGTGCATGAGGTCTTAATATTAAAACAAGTAATTAAGAGGAGTAGAGTTTTAAGAAAATGCGAAGATTATCTCAGGATAAGAAAGAGTGGAAGTGCGTGTCCAACCAGTCTTAGGACTGACGACCTGATGATGATGAATTGTTATAATAACAGAAACTATAGTAGGACTTTAAACAGTAAAATATACTTTTACTTTCGCTTTAAAGAAATATCCAATTGTTAGTTTTCAACAAATTCTATAATATTAATTCTAATCAGTACCTGGATCATGTAAGAGTTAATATTATCTATAAATTTAGGCTACGCTAATACTTAATTAACTTGGACAAAATGTATACACTGATAGAACTTAATATCAGAGATCATTATTGGTAGGATGCTTCAACAGATAACGTACTCAAAAATGCTTTTGTTATGCATTAATCTATCTATCAGGAATTAATGAGTTTTGATAGTGGGAGATGTGAACGAAAAAGGACAGAAAAACAAGATGATAGTAGCTTAATTGGAAAATATGAAGAATTCCTTAAATGACAACATCAAACTTGTGTGAAAACTTTTCCCTAAGAATAATGAACGGTCTCTTCTCCCACAAAATGATTCACCTGTAATTAAGGGTAAAATGTCGTTTGTCGGTTTTCTCAGCAAAAACAACTCACATAGTAGTATTTCAGATTAAGATGATTTGAAGTTGAAATTCAAATTACTCTTTAAACAAATAAGAGTCCATTTCTTTAATATCGTTATGGGTTCACACTTACCACAGTTACAAAGAGCAAATTCTCAACATAATTTTATAGTAGTAAAGAAAAGCTTGCAAATATAAAATGTCTTTTTTCGAGTTCAAAAACTTTTAATCAAATAAACCTAATATTAAAAAAACTAATTTGGCATCAGTATCACAGCCTTATTTCAAATTAAACTGGATGTCAAAGACATATAGGTAAGGAGATTCTTTGTTGCAAAAGCAGTGGCGAAATTATTATGTTTGACTACGCCGGCCAATATGGCTAGAGATGTGCAAAATGGTTCTTTTAAAAGAATTTAAATACAAAATGCAAATGCTTTTTGATTTATTACTTCAAATGTAAAATACAACATAGATTGCCTTTTTGTATTTAAAATTCTAAATGCAAAATACGTATTTTCAAAATACTTTTTTCTAATAAATATTTTTTAAGAAAACTGTGCAGACATTTGCTCATTTTTTAAATATTGGAGTTTTTCTAGACTAATAGTGGTGTTTGCACATTGTAATAAGAGAAAGAAATGAAATCCATAATTTCTAGTTTTTCTAAGAATTTTGGATTATATGCAATTTTTGACACACGACAATATCTTAGAGTTTTCATTTTTACACAGCCAGCGTATATCAATTCGATATTGTTTTGCGGGTTGTTTTGTCGTAATCCATAGAATTTCATAGTTCCTTGCTAAAAGTACAATGAGTGGTGATTTGGCAGGTTCTGATATTAATTTGGAATTTCAAAATTCCATGGACCATGACATTGAACCCGGAAAACAATATCGATCCAATATTTTAGTAGATTATCCATTTCTAAGGAGTTTAGATTTTTTTGGACTCTCTTCAGTTAAAGAATTAGAAGGCATGCAAAATGCTTTTCTCAAAAAAGTATTTAAATGCAAGATAAAAATAGGTATTTTTTATTCGCATTTTAATTGCAATTATTTCAAATAAACCACATCTCTGAATATGATCGATCGTGAAACGATTGCTGATCGATCATAGCCGACTAGAGGCAATCTCAATTTTTTTCAATGAACAAGATGAAAAATGACAAATTTAAATGATGATAGGTATTTGAGTGATTAATTTAACATTATTTACTGACTTTTGAAGTGAAAACTTCTTTAGCGACGTTGGGCACTTTTTGGCAGGGGAAAATGTTATAGGTTCGCGTCACCGACATGCTTGCACTTAGATAAATTTCAATCAAACGTTTTCATTTCTTACTTTAGTTACCATAAGCCTATTGTATTTTTTTTAGAACACAATGAAATAATTGAAAGTACAAAAAGTCTAAGAATTGTTGAAATTAATGATGACAATGATGCAAACAATGTTAAAAATCAAGTACATTGAAATTTATGTAAATATTTGAATAATAAAAAACCATATAAACATGCATATAATTGTTGCTCGGAGTGTCAATAGATGTGAAAACCAGATTGATGTTGATAATTTTTATTCAAACATTGTGAAATTTCAAATTTTAATACTAATAGTTCTAAGTTTTCACTTCTATCGGCAGTCCCTATAACTGCAAATTTTTTTATTATTATAATTACGAGGAAGAACATTAGTAAAAATGAGAATATGCTTAACGCATACAAAACAAAATTTATCATGTTCAAAAATACATTGCAGATATTAATAAAAAGTTACAGTTTTCTTATCCTTTTAAAAAGAATCTGAATATGAAATATGCTTACAAAAAGAGGCATTTTTCACATGGAGAAAAAGGCGGTTGAAAATGAAATTGTAACATTAGGTACAAACTCATATATAATCTTTAATGCCAACAACGAGGAAGATTTTTTGAAATGTCTCAATGTTACCAATTGTAAAGAATTTTATTCTTGTTTTGGATCTCCATTTCCTAGGAAATGTATACAATTTCGAGGCAGTTTAAGAAATCTACGTATAAAGTATTGTTTCAAAGATTTATTAATACACTCATATCTTGAGAAATGTATACATTTCCTGGGAATTGTATAAAATTCCGATATTGTACTAGAAAATGTATAAAACTAATGCTTTCTGTGAATCGAATGAATAAAACACGTTAGTAAACTGAGAATCAGAGTTATCTGTGTTTACGCGGTTCTAGTGCGATCGCCTGATGTATACGCATTGGTGACGTTATTGTTTGGAAATGTATATGCATTAGTGAGGTTATTGTATAGTTATTATGTTATTAGGTAGATTTATCACAGACTGGAGTTTCTGCCCGCCGAAGACCGACTGATATGTTGGAATAATATCTTCGAAAAGTATGCTTCATTAAGATTTCCGCGCCCAACATATATATATGAAAATGGTCAGCATTATCACCTCTACAACATACTAAAAATTCAAGGTCATCGTATTTGATGAAACAAAGATAACCTCGTCACATTATTCTTACATTTAACATATCAGGGGCATTGGTGAAACTCCAATCTATCATAAATCTCCCTAATCAAACAATGACCAATGAATGTAGGTACATCTCCAAACAGCCTACCGTATTATTATACCTATCTAGTATTAATTGTAATGCATTTTTGATTGCTATTTAGGAAATGTATAGATTTCCTAGGAAATGTGTCTAATATAATTTATTTCACACATTTCCGGGCGATTTTAGGAGTTATATACATTTCCTAGGAAATGTATAGAATGATTTTCATACATTTTCGGTAACGTATACAAAGAACCCATTTAAATTTAATTCATTACATTTACTTTTCGAGTGTAATGATGTTGCTTGTCAATTGCCTAGTGTATTGCGCGTTGATAGCCATATGGTAATATTTGATCATACATTACTGTAAGAGTTCTTATTAATAGAATGGCTACTGTAAATATATGTTTCCATTATCAGCAAAGCGGACGACGAAATGAGGAAAAAATATTTTTGTTAAACGCGATTTCTTGTTGTGAACTATAGTTTCCGATCACTTGTTACACGTTACTTTTTAAAGCACTTATTCAGTTCAGTTTTTGAATGTTAATTATGACAAATGGTGAATTGTACAAGTTTTCTACCAGGGTACCGTTGTTTTTATTTGAAATTTGAGTTTCTAAATGAGTAAATATACGTAAGTTCTTATAGGTTGATACGTCCAACATCACATTTATAAACGATATTTGGATTATTGTAAGTACAGATCAAGTTATAATAAAAACATCTGCAGTCTTTCCCGTGGTGTTATGGGGTATATTTGGAAATATTCTTCTATTGTACGCAATTGTCACACGTCCCAATATGAGAACGCCAACATGTCTTTTGATTGGAAATATGGCCCTTGCGGATCTAATATTTTCTACATTCTTTCCAGCTGTTTTTCTCGTATACGACTTTTTTCAAAATTATCAACTGGGTAATTTTGGGTGTAAAGTGGAAGGGGCATTTGAGTGTAGGATAATTTTTTTTTCACATTTACATGAATATTTATCACTACCGATTTTTTTAGGCACTGTTTTGCTTGCAAGTGTGATGAGTTTATTAACGATTAGTTATGATAGACTGACGGTAATTGTTTTACCTGAAGAAACAAGATTGACGCCTAAAACAACAAATATTTTGCTGGCTTTAAGTTGGATTTTCGGTTTAATTCTGGCAAGCCCGCTGTTTGTTTTTAGAGAATACAGGGTAAAGTATATTAGTTAAGAATTTCGTTTACAGCAGTTGTGTGCGAATATTCAAAAATTTCGAGTGATACGATTTTTAATACTATGTTTTTTCTTTTAATCTCAATTTTTCTCTAGAAATTAAAAAGTGGTGACTAATGTATAATGTTGCCCATTTTTGAAAAAGTTGAGTGATGTGACTTACGCAGTTTACGTATTACACTCGATGAATTTGTTTGAGCCCATGAAGCCCTCAAACGTTTTACTATTGATTGCTGCTGTTGTTTTTTTAATCAAGTATGCAGTTTCACAAAATCTGCACCAATAAATGCTTGAATTACCTATTTCAATGTAATTCGGGATGTTCAGATTCAGAATACATTTACCTTAAACTTTAATCTGGAAATTTTAAGTATTAGAATTATTGTTGGTTTATTGACCGAGCGGCATGGCCTAGAGATTTAGATCATTGCTTAAGGACGTTTGGGAGGTATGTCAAAATGCTACGAGACAAGTAAAAATTTGGAAGAACGTTCCTCAATTAATTCTAAAACTCCTGTAAAAAGCACAAATCGATTCGCTAAACCGTTAAGAAGTTATTGAAATTTTAAAAAATTGTAATTTTACACGTCATTTTATGGAGATTCGTTAACCGAACAGATTAAATTTATTTTTATTAACAGAAAAAAAGCTACCAGAAATTTCAAACTTTTATAATAAGTAACTTGAACTCTGGAGAATC
>NW_020438999.1:657982-673186 GCF_000699045.2 Agrilus planipennis | reverse complement strand
GGTCCGTCTGTACCCCACGACCTTTTTTGGGGGTTTCCTTGGATCACTTAGGCAAATGCTGAGGCAGTAATATTCCACAGATAATCTTTCATTCTCTTCTGTCTTCATTTCGTCCGTCTCATCTTTCTCACCCGAACCACCACCCATCCATTCCCACGATTCCTAAATGGCGGCTGAAGAGGGCCTTCTGTCCTACCTTCCGGCATAGTTCGGAGGGTCTGTCCGCCCACCAGCATTACTGGCTGGTGGGAATGAAACATCCAAAAGTATTTTTTTTTTATTTAAATCGTCATAATACTGCATTCGAGATAGGTAGGGGTAAATTTTGTGTATCGACTCTTTGCAGGTAAACAATAGCGACGGTAACAATATCCTCAAATAATAATTGTAGACATACTTATATTTATAAACAAGTATTTCAAATAATATTAGAATACTAGTTAATTACAACCTTCACCTCTATCAGGGTGGAGATTGTGTTTATACGCTGACACAATTCAGAAGTTAAATTAAGATCAGAACTGACAATTCAGAATCAAAATCATCAAGTTCAGCATTTAATCATAAAAATCAGCGAAAGGACCTTCTGACTTATGTACATATACATTTTTATAGTAGTAATTGTAAATAGTGTAAATAAATATTACTAAGTGCAATTACTCGTGTTTCTTCATCATAAAAGTAGTTTATTTGCATTTAAACTCTGAAACTCTGATCATAAAATTCGTGTGCTCCCTCATAGGAGAAAGAAGTGGCGCGACAGCGCAAAATAAAAAGGCGGGATATGAACAAATTTTACGGATAAAGAGGGTAGATTTGTGTCAACGTATAAATAAACACAATCTCCACCCTGATAGAGGAAGAGGAATATTCTTTAAGTAGACCGACAGTCTATGAGGGACAGGGGTTACCCGGGGTACAGAGGGTTGAAGTGCTCTATTTTTTTTTAAATTAGGTTATCGAAACTGTGACGAATATTTTGGGTTAGGTTTTTTGCAATCATTTTTGTCCATTTCATCGTTGTCCGGCGCCTTCGTTTCAACTCATGAGTTCGCCCTTCAAGAATGAATATAGCGAGGTCTACATTTACGTAAATTTTTGAACACTATCTCGATAAGCAAATTTAATAAAATATAGGACATTTTCGCTCTCCGTATCTATCCCCAATTCCTAGTGGGCTAGTTGGTTCGACTTGAATCAATATCTAAAAATATTACAAAACGTGTAGAGGGTTTAACTAGATTTATTGACGTCAGCTGACATTAATCAAAATTCACACTCTAAACATAGTCTTCATAGGACTAAGCACTGAATTTCTAACGTAGGCTAACATTATACTATCGTAATTGGTCTGATTTTTAGTTAATTTTATTTAAGTCGAATTTGTCATTAGGAACGACAATGGAAAAATTTCTTGGAAAAGTACTGCACTGAAGATACTGTTGCATTGAACATTTATTGGCATGTCATAATTACAATGTTAGTATGGTTACCTTTATTAATTATGCTCATCTGTTATATCTCAATATATGTAAAGGTATGTAAATTTAAACTCTTTACTCATTCAGTATGCCAAATGGTATTTTTTTATTTCGCGAAGAACACGATCGAAGTAGAACTTCTTATGCACAAAGATAGTTTAGTAAATATAGGATGTACAAACCGTCGTCAAAAGACAAAGGAAAGCTCAAAGCTTGTAAGTCCACCTAGCTTACCTAAATAAGCTCGACGATATCCAAGAAAAATTGACAATCGACTCGTTCATCAATAGATGGAGGGATAACGACAAACAACAGCGATTTTGCCTAGTAAGGCCAAGAGCTCTCGCCGGCACATTAGCCTAATCGCCGGAGTAGAATGTCGTTAGACAGGCTTCTCGGAATAGAGTGCGCGGGCTGCAGGATGAGCCGGATGGACCAACTGATGATATACTTGAAGAGATTATTTGCCAAGTGGTAAGTGAATTCAATAAGAACCGAACCAGTAAGGTGTTGGAATTGTGCGAAGTTATTGGGCCACGTAAAAAGCGCCTGCAAGAACGAGACTACACAAGAGCGCATGGGAAACCATTCAGGGTCAATCCCGGAACAGGAAGTCCAATGCGTAGTTGCATAGACAAAAACTAGAACTGACAACCTTTTTCTCATTAAATGCATAAACAGGAAATAGTTCATTTCTGCTGGATACAAGAGCAAGCAGAACAATTATAAAATTCAGAATATTGACCAAGCTTAATAAGCTTTTAAGTAAGCGAAATGAAAGCTAAGTATTGCCATTGAAGAGCTAGTGGCTGTCAATGGTGAAAGTTATATCAATATAAAAGCAGGCAAAAACTCTTTTCATCACTTGGTGCTGGTTGTGGAAATGAAAGAAAAGGTAATTTTAAGTTTGGACCTTTTCCGGAAATATGACTTTTACTTAGCGAAGTAAAATGATGGGATCAAGAATGGTCTAACTGTTCCTATTGAGATGTCACAAATGATGGCTTTGTTTGTACCCGGTATATGGATACGTTTGAATACTAGGAACTTGTTAGAACTAAGTTATGTTTGAAGTTTTTTATCGGACTCTTGCTTAGTTGCAAGGGCTTCGTAATCAGTGGGACTTGACACTTCTGAAATACGTGAAAGAGTGTCTGCTACGGTGTTGTCCTTACTCGAAATATGTTGTATGTTTGTTGAAAATTGGCTGATGAAATTTAAATGGCGTGACTGTCTCGGGGAGTACTTGTCAGGGTTCTGACGGAAGGAAAAGGTAAGAGGTTTGTGATCCGTGAAATTAATGTAGTCGAAAGTGCTAAATTACACGACAGATTGCTAGAAGTTCTCAATCCAAAGCACTGGATTTAGTCTCTGCGTTGAAGAGTTTACCAGAGAAGAATGCTGTGAGCTCCCAACTTCCATCGTGGTATTGTTGTAACGCAGCGTCCAAGCAGTGGTCGGAAGCAACACAAAATATAGCTAATGTTCCATTGGGGTGGTGTAGAACACTAGTTTGAGCAAGTTGTTTCTTACTCAATTCGAATGGGTCGCCAGCCGTTTTTTTTCCATCGTAGGGGTGTGTTGCCTTTTAAATTTCCTTGGAGTAATTTGTTCAATTCTGGGTCAGTGTGGGCAGCGTTTGGTAGGAATTTCCTGTAGAAGTTTAACATGTGCAGAAATTGTCGCAATTGTTTTGCCGTGCTCTCTTTTGGATAATTTATAATTGTTGTTACTCTATCTGGTAAAGGTAGGGTTGCCATCTCTAAAATTTGGAAACCAGGGCAAGACGCGTGAAAACTCCGGATTTTAGAGTCCAGAACCCGGACATGTCAACAGGTTTTTTTAAACATAGTCAGTGTAACAAAAAACAGTTGAAAATGTCATAAATCACCCTTTTATTTATTTTCAGACCTTAAAATTAAATTTAGTCATTCTTTATCATCATTTTCAATGTACCTAACAAAACAGAATCTTATTACAGTTTGTTACAAATTGTTTTAATAATCAGTTAGATTTCTTTTACGTGTGTGGCGGGCGGCCCAAGACTTTAAATTTTTAAACCAGGACTACAAATGAACCCCCCCCCCCGGACGCTCCCCGGATGCCCTCTAAACTAGGACAAATCTGGGGAAACACGGACGGATGGCAACTCTAGGTAAAGGTCGTGTACCTTTCGCTGACACAGAGTAACCTAGAAAAGAAACTTCTTTTTCACTGAACTTACACTTTGGTTTGTTTAGTAGCACATCATATGAGTTTAATCGCGTGAACACTGTAAATGTTGTTCGTGCTGAGTTGCAGATTCCGATGCGACGAGGATATCGTCAATGTGGTCAAAACAAAAGTTGATGCCGCGTAATACTTCATCTATAAATCGTTGAAATGTATCACTCGCGTTGCGAAGGCTAAATTCATAAACGAAAATTCGAATAAACCGAATGAAGTTGTTATTTAGGTCTTCGGAATGTCTTCGTCAACAACCGGGATTTGGTTGTATGCTCGAATCAGGCCATTTGTGGAGAATATTATTTTGTTTGATGATAAGGCTTGCGTAAAATCTCCAATATTTCGGGCAGGATATTTGTCAAGAATAGTTCTTGCGTTGAATAAGCAATAATCTCTGCAGGGTCGCCACTCATCGTCTTTCTTCGGACTATGTATAGTGGCGATGCTCATGGACTTGAGGAAGAGCAAGCGATGCCCAGTTTCTCAAACTCTCTTTTGGCTGATGCAAATTGGTCCAGAGCAAGCTACAGGAGGACGACCAGGAGTAGTGTTTATGTAAAGCCTCGTTATATGCTTGGGGTGCATGAAGTAACCGTTGGAGCGCAGTAGTGACGGAAACTGCTTGAGTAGGTTGTCGTATCTGGATGTGGCGAATATGTTATCGGTGGTTTCTCAAATCTGCGAGCAATTCATAGTGGGCCAAGAAATCGAGGCCAATTATTGGTTTGTTGACATCCGCAAATATAAATCGCAGTGGGAAATTTCTACGTAGGCCTAAGTTGAGGGACAGGTTGATGTAGCCGTAGGTCGAAATGATGGTGCCATTTGCTGCTTGTAGCGGGAATGGTGATTTCTGACGTGGCCCAGGTATTAGAGACTTGGGATATACGCAGATATCAGCACCTGTGTCGACCAGAAATTGTAGGCGTGTAACTATGTCCGTAACGAAAAGACGACGTTACGCAGAGCGGACATCACTCGTCGCCTCTAGTGATGTCCGTTGCGGTTTTCCGACCGCATTGAACATGGAGGGGCCCCCTTGAGAGCTTTGTCTTTGAATCTCCGGTAATAATAACACTGACCGTTTGTCCTGTTGTTGTTGACCATGATTGGGAGGATCTTGACATCCGTTGTCTCATGTTTGCAACGTCATCCAGATGGCGTAGGAACTGAGAGGGTTTGCGATCACCGAGTGCTTCTTGTTCCAGTAGTTGCTTGATGTGTACATCTTGTGAAACACCAAGACGTCGAATGAGCGCTGCGTTGATTGTGCTGTATGGATCTTTCTCCGGAGGGTTCACGATGCTGTCACGTACTTCTGCGGCATATCGGGGATCAAGATTATCAAGTACATGCCCAAATTTGGTAGCTTTCGGAGTGATCGCAGATGCATCGAAACCAATCCGTCCACAGATGCCAAGACGGCGGCAGCGCGAATTGACATGTCTAAACGTCTCTAATTTGGTTGGCCTGGGCTACTGATCTATTGATGTGGTGATGCAGGCTGTGACGATACTCCCGGTATAAGGTCCAGAGGAGACATTACTTGCGGAACAATTCTGTACAATGGTGGTGAGCGTTTCAGCACGGTTGAGGGGGGCAACAGTTGTATTTCCCGCGATAGTCTGGGTGATTATGATTTCTTCTTTGGAAGGTAAGGAGCCCATTGGAACGCCTGATGATATTGTACAGTGTGGAATCGCAAAGTTGGTGGTGATGCAGGAAACGACGATATTACCAGTATGGAGCCCAGTGACAGATTGTAGAAGACAGACGGTGCTGTAGCTTATGTGTTCATCGGATGGCGCAGCATGACGTCGGGGTCACCAAATGTAGCGTGCATAACGCTAACAAATAAAAATGCAGACTCCAGTCTGTTTGCAAGTTTGGAGCTGGATGATGAAATGACTATGGCTATTTGCAAGTCTAATAGTCAGATGAAGACCAATCTGTTTGTATGACTGATTAATTTAATTGTATTTACACAGTATTTCTACAAACTATTTACATGGGGTAAATGTAAAGTGTTCGTCCAGCAGTTTGGTCCAAGTTCGATGGTTGACTCAGTTTGGTTGATCGACAGTGACAATAGAGTCTCTTGCCCACATGCCGTACGTTTATGAACTGTATCCTATACGGAGCGTTCCTACAATACAAATACAGATATATTTTAAATTTTAATATTAATTTAATTCGTGAAATGGCGTTTATTTTTCAATAATGCTTCGTTTATTTATTGAATATATTCATAATATATTCTAACACGCAATTGTTTTCGTAACATTTAATATTTTCACCATTTTACTCAAACTCAAACGCCGCATACGAAGTTTTACTTCAAAAATAAACAAATTTTACTGATTTACTGTTTTTGGAAATGCTGTTCATATAAAATAAAACTCAAACAACATTGTAATATTGTTTGAATTTTCAAGATTATGTAATTTGTCTAAAGTGATTTTTTTACAGTTACATCGTTATCAAATGAAATCACAAAGTTTACATGCTATCAAATACAAAAAGACGGCTGCCAAAATGATATGTTTCGTTGTGGTGACGTTTATGATTTGTCGTACGCCGTTTACAGCTCTTATATTCTACAGGAACTATCTGTTGAAACAGCGAACACTTTCAGGAAGCAGTAGCGTTCAAAATCAAGTAAGTAATAGCTCATTCATATTGTACTGCTTTGCGAAAAAAATCAACAGTGAAACCATACTTTTTACAAGAACCAGGGAGCGTCTAAAATATAATTAGGGACTCTTCATATTGCTGAAAACTATAAGCTTAATAAAGTTGATTTATTTATTTATTTAAATTGTGAAAATACGGATGATTCATTCTGTGAAAACACTGGGATGTATTCTACAGGTGTTTGAAACACTTTTTTATGTCATAAAGAGGGGCGGATGGAGATAAAAATTGTTAAAAATAAAGTAAAAAACAAGCTATAAAAGCCCATCTAATTGTTCATTCACAAGCTACAAATAAGACTTAGTACCTACCTATCAACTAAACGTATACAGTGGTACCTCGAGATACGAGTGCCCTAACACGAGTTACTTGAGATACGAGCTGTCGAGCGAGCAAAATTTTGTTTTGAAATACAAACGACATTTCAGATACAAGATTTTTGGCCTTTTTGTTAATAAATATTTACAGGAAAACAATCTACCCATACAAGCCCTTCTCGTCCTTGACAATGCTCCTGCTCACCCACCGAACCTCGAAGATGACATCCTCGAAGAGGTGATTTTTAATTTTAAAAAGGTACACTAAGCACCTGTTCCGACACTGCTTTGAGGTGACAGAGAACACAAACCTCACCCTTCGAGAGTATTGGAAGGACCACATTAACATTGTCATATACCCCAGAATTATTGATCAGGGCTGGCTGAGTATTACAACGAGAACCTTGACCTCTGCATGGAAGAAGCTGTGGACTGAGTCTGTAGCCGAAAGGACCTTCGAAGGATTCGAACCCGAGGTGCCAGTGGAGGGTCTCTGGGAAAATCAATGGGCGTTGTGATAGATGAGAGAGACGTGAACGAGCTCGTCGAGGAGCACTCTCAGGAACTGACGACCGAGGAATTACAAGAATTACAGTCGCAGCAGCATTCGGGGGTTCTGCAAGTAATTGGTTTCGAGGAAGAGCCAGAGGTGGAGGAGGTTATCTCTACAAGTGAGATAAAAGAGGTCTTGGGAATGTGTCTTATTCAAAAAAACGTAACAAAAATAATTGGGGGTATTATTTTTGGGGTTGGAACGGATTAATGGCTTTTCAGTTAATTTCAATGGGAAAAATTGCTTTGAGATACGAGCAAATTGACATACGAGCAAGGTTACGGAATGAATTAAACTCGTATCTCGAGGTATCACTGTATTGCGTATAACAATAATAATAACTTAAACCTTGATGTGTACCAATTAGCATATATATAGGCAAACCTTGATATATTAGCATTCATCCTCAGTACATAGCACTTAACTATTTGTTCATAGCATGTACTCATTGCACACTTTAGACATGACAATTACACTTAACCATCCCACCATAACTAAACCTTAGTCCTTGGTGCATAGCACTTATAGGTAGAAATTCTGTGGTTGTCATATATGAAGTGCTATATACCAAGGAGTATGTACCAAGGTGCGGGTTTTCTGATTCCCCTGAGCAAAGAACTTTTTTGTATTCTACCAGGACATCCTGCACCCCACCACCCCATTTCCGGTCGAAAATCAGCTCATATACACAATTACCATTCTCTTATCTCCACCCCCGGCGCCTAAATATATTTCTAAAAGGATGTCTCCCCCTTCAAATATGAATTTCTTATATACCTTATAGAATAGTTTCAAATAAGTAAAATATGTTTCGGCCTATTCTTTTCTCTGGTATCCCATTACTAAATTATTTACACTTTCTTTTCGAATATTTTATCGTCACTTCACCATTGCCATTTCCCTACACTGTACATGAGAATAGTTTCTATTAATGTTCCAAAAAGTAACATCAGTCTTTTTCTCCTTCTTCCTGCTTTTTTCATTCTTATATTTTTGAGTTCCCTACATTCAATCCTAATCTAATCTTCTATGTTTAATAAATCTTTTTTTATCGGTTTTCATTGTTTGCTATGAAGAGTATACTTATCATCTGTATATTTAGATCCGAATGGTAATAATTAATCCTCCTTCTCGTACATTCCTCAAGTTTTCTACGTTAAATGGTACTATACTAAGTGGATACTCTCCTTTTACTTGGTCTACTGTGGTCTGACCCTATTCCTTTTTTTACTTTTACCTTATGTCTCTACCATAACAGTTGCGACCTGACACATTTTTCCTATTAGCTCTCTCAGTTCCTCTTTACATGGAGGTACAGTCTATTTCAATTTGTTAGAATTGTGACCTTGAAGAAATCCTGCGCGAAGATAGAAAGAATAGATACTAGGCGTGAGCAAGACAGAAATAGTTGGAACAAGCTTGGACGAACAGAGCTTGTTATTATTTTTGGCTAAATATGCTTTTAAATAAAGCATATTCTTAAATTTTAACGAGGCAGTTTAAATAATTTTGCAAATGGTACTGTACACTTTTGTTTAGTTCTCGCTCGACAAATATAATTGAATTTGAAATTATGCTACGGGGCATCCTTATAAAGGGAAGGGGCATATCTCTAACTTCTTGAAACGAACAGTTTAAACAGTTCTTTGTGATGTTTCTTTTCATTAAAAGCCGTCTCCGTGTTTATAAAGAACGGAATTGCTTTATCTTATTACCGAGCGGCATGGCCTAGAGGTTTAAACCATTGCTTAGCATTCGAGAGGACGCCGGTTCGATTCCGGGTCCGTCTGCCTTGGTCCAAGTATTTCTGTGGTTTCCTTGGATCACATAGGCAAATTCTGGGGCAGTAATATTCCACAGATAATCTTTCATTCTCTTCTGTCTTCATTTCGTCCGTCTCAACTTTCCCTCAACCACCCACCCATTCCCACAATTCCTGAAAGCAGGCTGAAGAGGGCCTTCCGCCCTACCTTCCGGCGTAGTCCAGAGTGACTGCCCGCCCACCAGCATTACTGGCTGGTGGGAATGAAACACCCGAAAGTTTTTTTTTATCTCATTCATTTTTACATTTTCTTTAGATACTGCTTTTTTAATGTAGTTTTATTCTGTGGTTGCTCTGTTTCTTCGATAGCCTAAACGCGTCTCACTCATCTTTTCATTTTCTTCTAGAGCATCTTCCAAAGTATCTCTTAGTATTTCTGCGTGTATTTTGTAGTTAATGTAGTTCCTCTGTAGTTTTCTGGTTTTCTATTAAATTGTTATGCCAATTTCTTTAGTGTACTTAATATTCATTGAAGGATCCTTTCTTTCATATTTTGTTACTGACAATCTAAAAAAATTGCAGGCCAGTGGTACATTCTATGTAATGTGGTTTACATCAAAATATTTAATATGTTTAAATGCAGCAATTAATCCGATTATATATGGACTAATGAATGACAAATTTAAGAAAGCCCTTAAGGAAACCTTTCTTTTTAAATGCATCAGATCGTTAACGACAAACAAAAAACATGAATGTGGAGATACAACAAAAAAGAATGTAGACAACAACAATAAGTCTACATTAAAACAATAGTATAATTAACATATATATATATATATATATATAAGTCTACCTTTGTATGATATAATAAACAAATAAACAAAACAGTAAAAATAGTTACTCTTATTTTTTACCCAAAAGGACATAATAAAGAAAAGAGAAGAAGAAGGGGAGGGGAAGAAAGGGATAAAGATAAAAAGGTGAGGAAGTATACTTACTTAGGATATGGCTTTAGTGATAACAACAGGGATGAAGTACATAATATGAATCAAATTGCTAAAGGGAAGGCAACGTTGGAAAGGTTATGGGGTTTGAGTCAGAAGTTATGTAAGCATGGTATGGGGTAGAAGAATGATGTTATTTAAGGTGATGGTTGTGAGAAGTATAGTGTTCTATGGAGTGGAAATTTGGGTACGGGAAGCAAAACGGCAAGTAGAAGTATTGCACAAAGGATGAATAAAATGGGTATTAAATTTAGAAAGATAAACACCGGTCTATCTATGTAATAAGAAGGTAAACATTATGTGGGAAAATGTGGAAGAAGCAATAAAAAGGGTAGTAAATATGAGAAGGAATTGGAAAGCTACAAGAAAGGGAAACAAGAAAAAAAATATGAAGAAAGAAGGTAATGTAAATAGGAATAAAAAGTAGATATCATAGAGAAAGAGAGGGAGCTTAAAGATATTAAAAATAAATCAACAGCAGAAGGAATGGTTCAGGGAAAGGAAAAAAGGTGAATTGATGAGAAAAAGATGCAAATAAATAATAAGAGAGGATTTAAGAAAAATAGAGAGATCTATATATATGGTGGGTATGAAGGGGGTTATATGGAGGGAATAGGAGGGAGAATGGGTGCCAAAGTATTTAGTAGAGTGGAGGGGGTTAAGTGTAATAGCAAGATTTAGCACAGGGAACGAATGTAGGGGTTGTGAATAATAGGAAAAGGAAGAAGAGAGACGATATAGGATATGTAAAAGACAGGAAGAGCGCTTAAAACATATATTAGCTGTTCGAGTTTCTCAAGATGTTTTACCTAATACATGCGTTTTTACGCAAAATTGTGAATGAAGTCTATTTTTAACATATTTCTTAATTAATACACAAGTTGAAAAAGGCAACTGAGCAGATATTAGAAGGGGGAGCATTCCCCGGCATTTTCCCTTTGGTTAAAGCTCTGAACGTTTTACCAATCGCGAATAATTAATTTCGAAAAATCGAAATAAAGAATGTACCTACCTACAAGAAGCAATAAATATAAGAATAAAGAAAAAAGGAAAACCATTATTACAAGATGGAAAAGAAGAAGAGGAAATTAAGATAAAAAGAATAGAAGAAAGAGCTTCCAGCTGGAAGTAAAATTGGATGAAAGAAAACAAAAAATTGAAAAACTAAAACAACAACAAAAATTACACTTATACCAACTTACGAAAGAAAGATCTCGTGATCTGTTTACTGGAAGCAGTTTGGAGCAGTAAAAGAGGTAAACGCATGGTCAGAAAAAGCAGCACCAATGATAATTTCATTATGAGGAGAGGCACTGGTTATACTCCAGGAAATGCTCGAGTTTTAATAATATGACTTCCACTAACATGTCAACCGTCTGGAAAAGAGCTACAGCAGTACACATGTACAACTAGTACATCAGACGCAACTGAAAAGCAATAACCAACGAAATAATGAAACTCATCAAGAATTTAAGTCCTTAGACTAGCATGTCAGAAGACTTCATGTGAAACATTGTCACAAGCCTTACGGATTGAATCGGCGAAGCAGGCTTCCAAATGCATACGGATAGCGTGTCGTTCATTAAAGAACCGATATCGATGTGAAAAAAGCTTCTGCTAGAGACACGAGAAAAACACAATTCAAAATTTTGGGTATTTGGAAGGACTGGTCAACAACTATAGTTGCCTTCCGAATCGTTAAATAAATTAGCTAATTTTGGGAAAGATGTTTTGTTATTATTCGAAATTTATATCATAAAAAAGATACTGTTCCGTAAAGTCAAACTCAATAAATCTACAGTTATTGTACCACAAGTGCGTATGTATAGTAGAACCACCTCGTGCATTAAATTCATAAGCTATTTCAATCCATGGCTTTTCTTTTTCTCGTCAGGTAACCGCATCGTTTTTTTGGATTCTAACATTTTTTTATATTTTATTAATGTCTATGAGTAAATTTATTTCGTTTTGAGTAAAATTGGGAACTCTTTTTGATTCCTTTATTTATTACAATATATATTGTCAATAAATCAATGTATTTTTTTGTTTCACGTTCAAACACTTCTCTACTTTTACACAGTTATAATGTCATTGTGAAAATATTTTCTTTTGTTGTTGAACGTTCGTTTGTTAACTATTTTATAAGCATGTCATAAAACATCTGCAACACATTTTTGAATTTTTGTACTTCCCGCAAATATTATTAGCAGTTTACAATATTCAGATACCAACCTAAGCTTGACTAAACTGAACTAGTCAAAACGACTATACACATCGACGTTTACTAATGGACATGCCTTAGGTATCGACTAATAACCAATAACCTGCGGTAGAACAGCATTTTTTTCTTAAATTACCAGTAGTAGCAGAATACTTTTCTTATTAAAAGGCTACTGGTGGTACACTAGACACATCCAAATGCTTATGGCTCTCAGATGCTCACAGAATATGATATTTCTGTGGTGTACTGTGTGCATATCTATGGTCATAAACCTATGAATCTTCACCAAAACAAAAATAATTAAAAATCTTGTCTATGATTTAAAAAAGTGTGAACAAGTGTGAATATTATTTTTTAAAGACGGTATGAGTATTTAAAAACTCACAATCATGGGTATCTTAGATAAAATATCAGAAATAGAAAAAGAAATTTCAAGGACTCAGAAAAATAAAGCTACAGAGTATCATCTTGGCTTATTAAAGGCAAAATTGGCAAAATATCGGTCTCAGCTACTGGAACCCTCAAAAAAATCAGAAAAAGGTGATGGTTTTGATGTTCTTAAAAGTGGAGATGCCAGAGTGGCTTTAATTGGTTTTCCATCAGTTGGAAAGGTATGTTATAATAAGTATGTACTTAAGTACTTAAATGAAACATACAAATTTTCTTGCATTTTTCAAACTCATTGCAGTCTACTCTTTTGTCAACCTTAACAAAAACTGAAAGCGAAGCTGCATCTTACGAATTTACAACATTAACATGTATTCCTGGAGTTATAGAATACAATGGGGCTAATATTCAGCTATTAGATTTACCTGGAATTATTGAAGGTGCATCACAAGGAAAAGGAAGAGGTTTTTATCACTAACTTACTATGTGCTCCATATTTTATGTTTATTAACAATATCTTTAGGAAGGCAAGTTATTGCTGTTGCTAGAACAGCCGACTTAGTTCTAATGATGCTTGATGCTACCAAACAAGATGTGCAAAGGCAGCTTTTAGAAAAGGAACTGGAAAGTGTGGGAATCAGGTTAAATAAACAAAAGCCAAATATTTACTTCAAGGTTAAAAAATACCTATTAATTGAGGTATTATTACTAATACCTAAAATACTTGCAGATCAAAAAGGGTGGTGGTATCTCTTTCAATTCAACATGTCCATTAACTAAGATTGATGAAAAACTAGTTCAAATGATTCTTCATGAGTATAAAATTTTCAATGCAGAAGTTTTATTTAGAGAAGACTGTACTGCTGATGAACTGATCGATGTAATATGTGCAAATCGTGTTTATCTTCCTTGTCTTTATGTCTACAACAAAATCGATCAAATTTCTATCGAAGAAGTTAATAGAATCGCAAGACAAGCACACAGTGTAGTTGTGAGGTGAGTATTTCATTATATACGTACCTATGTAAGCATCTTTATCAAGTAAAAAATATGCATAATTTTATCAAAGTGTAGGCAGTACAAACTTGATATTGGTAACAAGAGCAGATTAAATTGTTTCAATACATTTGAATGTTTAAATTCACTATGAAATTTGTCAATAATATAGTTTTACTAATATACTTACATCTATTAAGTATGTAGCATTGAAGTGTGAATAATTTTCTTTCTCATTGAAGGAAATTTCAAAAATCATTTTAAAGGGAATTTTTCATATAATGGCAGTTTAGTTACATGTAATGTTTTTTAATAGCGTTTAGTTCTTCGACTTGTCTCAAAAAGAATATCCGCAAATTCACTAAATCACGCTGAATGCTAAAAATGCGGACCCAAATATATAAATAAAAATTACAGTTTCGTCATATTAGCAAAATTAATAAATGTCTTCAAAATTTTTATAAAATTAATTGAATCTACCTTTACTCTGTGGAAATTATTTTAAATTATAATTTCCATAAAATTTACTTAACAGTAACATCTGCAGAAGCCACAAAATGGTGATATATGTAAAATAATGAAATTTTATGAAAATTACATGATTTGATTTTTAATTTTCTCACTTTTACCATTGTTTCAGTTGTAACATGAAATTAAATCTGGACTATTTACTAGAAGTGTTATGGGAATATTTATCTTTAATACGAGTCTACACAAAGAAGCCTGGTCAACCTCCTGATTTTGCTGATGGGTTAATTTTGAGAAAAGGTGTTAGTGTTGAGCATGTGTGCCATGCCATTCATCGAAACTTAGTTCAGGCTTTTAAATACGCTCTCGTTTGGGGTACTAGTACTAAATATTCACCCCAAAGAGTTGGTATATCACACATCATGCATGATGAAGATGTTATTCAAGTTGTAAAAAAATAATATTGTTACAAATATATTAATTTGATACACCATCTGCTTCTGTGTATGTTAACTTGATTATTCTTACTGCTTTATATTTCAATAAAGGAAAATTTTTAAATGAAATGTATTTTAAAACATAAATATCAGGTTTTTTATTATAATGGTAACAGTAGTAAAAGTACATCATGCAAATGACACCTATCATACAATTGTAAGGTACAAAAAAAAATACTGGCCTAGCACTGAAATCGTAAAAAGCATAAGCGCGTAACATTTACTGTAAGAATGATGATGCACAAAAATTATGAGAAAAAAATTCAAAAGCGTATAACTAAAACTGTTATTATAAATTAAAGACTTAAAGACATTATTATTGCACTAAAGAAATAACTGCAATAACAAAATGTAGTGACTAGGTGATGTGAATGATATATAATATATTCAATAAGCAATTAAGTCATAGTTGATGCATGTTCATTATTCAATGCTTAACTTAAACAAATATTGTACTTCAACATTCGTCTTGTATGCATGTAAAAGTTTATTTAAATAATAAAAAGTAAGTATAACAATATATCAATTTATCAAATAAAGTAATAACTTTAGAATAGGGTTTTCCAATATTTGTATAATTGCATTACAAGATTGTAAT
>NW_020438999.1:642047-652765 GCF_000699045.2 Agrilus planipennis | reverse complement strand
ACAAACTATATGATTTTAATATAGGTATTATACTGAGTTTTGAATGTTAAAATTATATTATTATATTATGGCAGTCGTAAATTTTCAATTAGAAGTTCTTATCATACAAATACATTAAAATATTGGTAATCATGCAGTCGTTAATCACTTGATGAAACATTTTAAATAAAACTAAAATATCGAAAAGAAAGCACTTGGTATATTTCACAAAATTGTCATGTATTCTGACGAATTTGTTTCGGCTTTTACACCATTATCAAAATATGAAAGAGTATAACACTTTGATAATGGTATAAATGGTACTAATAAAAATCTAATGGAACATTAATAACAATTAAAATCAATTCCAATTATAATTTCTATGATTAATAAATATAAATGAGTATGTTCAAGTACGACTAAGATACTGAGAAGTTAGTTATATGAGCACATTTTATTATCAGTACCTACGATGATAGATCGATCATGCTTCATATTCATATCAGCACATACAAAAATTTTATAGAACCGTCATAACGTTTTAATAATTTTTGCAGTTTCATTGGAATACCCTCTAATGGTTCCAAGTGTCGGGAGATAAAATATGTATAACAAAAAAGTAATAAATAACTAAAAATTAAAATTGTAAAGCTTTTTGAACTTCTGTTAATCTAAACACCTATAAAATATATCAGATGATATTAAAAACATTAATGACAATTTACCAATTAGAATTCGGCCTTTATTGTAAGTAGGTAATAGCAGAAGAATGGTACAAATTTCTTTTTTAATTTTAAACTGTTTTCAATAACTACGACAAAATTACAACTTATTTTTCGAATGGGTCCACTGAATTGAGGGTCGAGTGGTAGGTACTTATTCGGAAAGCTTAAGCCAGGTTATTTCGAATGCACGGAGAAAGTAACCTTTGATCTGTTTGGGAAACTGTACTTGGAGCGTCACCTAACTTCCAAGGGTTTTTCGTACCTCTTGAATAAGTGAGGCTCTAAATAGAGTAGTTGTTAAAATGAGTCAAATGTTAACTTCTGCGCTGCGCACTAAGAATAATACCATTCGAAAGGTCTTGACCTGAACTTTCCAAAAAGAAAAAAAAAACATCACTCGACCCTCAATTTAATGGAACGGTGGAATCGATTTAGAAGATTTACCAAAATTACATCCTTTGTTTTAAGATTTTGCAAAAATTCATAAAGGAAGAGTTTTTTGGAAATTTTCAAAACATATCTTACTAATAGTAAATACTACACCCCGAACCATAGGGAGAATATTCCGGCCGGGGATTGAAAAGTACCGGGGCGTCAAATTAGTTCACATAGGTAAGAAATGTTTTTTCTCAAAACACCTTTTGTGTATTTCAATGATAAAAATTTTTTAAAGTTCTAAACTTTCGGTTCCTTGAAATGTGCTAATAATTACCTATAGGTACCTGTTAAAATAGAAATAAATATCACCTTATGATTTATCAGTAAACGCAAAGCAAACCATGTACATGCACATTAATATACTATTATCAATAAACAAGATAAAGCAAGTAGGTATTTATCATTTGATAAAATAACAAAGCATACAGACCTTAAAAAAATGCTTATATATATTACATCAAAATGATTGAATAATTCTGGTGGGGTAATCTTTATTTAAAATTTTAAATTCTTTTTGTCTTATTAATAATTAATGTCATGCACTGTGTTCTTACAAACAATAGTTGCATACAATAAGCTATTTCTTATTGTACTTACCTTGACCCAGTAAAGTGAACAATTCCATTCTGAACAACAAACTTAGAATCATTGTACCCCCATCCATTCCACTTCAGTAGAAGCTGTCTATATAGAAATAAAAATCAATTTTAACATTTTGGTATAAAAAAGCAAAAATACTTGATAATGTGTTTATGCTTTATTGTAACACACTTTTAACGTGGAATTAAGTAATTATTTAGTATCTCTAATATAAACAAGTAAAATTAAGGAAAAATATGAGTCACTTTTGGCTCATACTGGAACTTTTTTGTCACACCTTTTGGTCAATGACATAATGCATACAAGTAACATTAATTCCAAAATAGTATACAAGTACTTAATTCAATCTAAAACTCAACCTACATTTTAGGTAATATTTACCAACAAATTTAAAATACATTTTTAATAAGTATAATCAAATAAAATAATTAATTACAATTTCTTACCTGTCTTTAGGGACAATGCTTTTCACAATAATAGAATTTTCAAATTTTCTATTTTGTTTTAATAGTTGTAACTGATTATTGTTAATTAAATTAGTATCCTTTGTANTTGAATCTACCTTTACTCTGTGGAAATTATTTTAAATTATAATTTCCATAAAATTTACTTAACAGTAACATCTGCAGAAGCCACAAAATGGTGATATATGTAAAATAATGAAATTTTATGAAAATTACATGATTTGATTTTTAATTTTCTCACTTTTACCATTGTTTCAGTTGTAACATGAAATTAAATCTGGACTATTTACTAGAAGTGTTATGGGAATATTTATCTTTAATACGAGTCTACACAAAGAAGCCTGGTCAACCTCCTGATTTTGCTGATGGGTTAATTTTGAGAAAAGGTGTTAGTGTTGAGCATGTGTGCCATGCCATTCATCGAAACTTAGTTCAGGCTTTTAAATACGCTCTCGTTTGGGGTACTAGTACTAAATATTCACCCCAAAGAGTTGGTATATCACACATCATGCATGATGAAGATGTTATTCAAGTTGTAAAAAAATAATATTGTTACAAATATATTAATTTGATACACCATCTGCTTCTGTGTATGTTAACTTGATTATTCTTACTGCTTTATATTTCAATAAAGGAAAATTTTTAAATGAAATGTATTTTAAAACATAAATATCAGGTTTTTTATTATAATGGTAACAGTAGTAAAAGTACATCATGCAAATGACACCTATCATACAATTGTAAGGTACAAAAAAAAATACTGGCCTAGCACTGAAATCGTAAAAAGCATAAGCGCGTAACATTTACTGTAAGAATGATGATGCACAAAAATTATGAGAAAAAAATTCAAAAGCGTATAACTAAAACTGTTATTATAAATTAAAGACTTAAAGACATTATTATTGCACTAAAGAAATAACTGCAATAACAAAATGTAGTGACTAGGTGATGTGAATGATATATAATATATTCAATAAGCAATTAAGTCATAGTTGATGCATGTTCATTATTCAATGCTTAACTTAAACAAATATTGTACTTCAACATTCGTCTTGTATGCATGTAAAAGTTTATTTAAATAATAAAAAGTAAGTATAACAATATATCAATTTATCAAATAAAGTAATAACTTTAGAATAGGGTTTTCCAATATTTGTATAATTGCATTACAAGATTGTAATTCGTAATAAATATAGAAAAAGCATCATCAAAAATGTATCAGTTGAATTTAAATTAATTAAAAAGAAACCACGTTCTGTAAAGTAAAGAACATTAAAACACCATTACCGTACATGTTACTGTAATAGCTCTAAGATTTAAAATTAAAAATTTACAAATAACAAGACATTGATAAATGACCAAAACACCTTGCATTTCATTCATTTCGTACTTTTACCAATTCGCACTGATATATACTAAGGTATACCAAAGGACAGCTTTAAATTTTCAAAATCCTTCAAATAGTTTTTTTAGTTACGCTTTTCTATTATCGTAAATAATATTTAGAAATATTACATTCTTCTTTGGTAAATATTACAATTCACCATTATTCAGACATTCGTACTAACACAAGTATGTATGTATAATAATANATGATTTAATAATCATATCATTAATCAAAATTTAAATATTTAATATCACTGCTTTACACACTTACTTTTTATTCTCCAAAATGGTTCAGATATAAAGTCTTCAATAGTCTGGTGGGGTAATCTTTATTTAAAATTTTAAATTCTTTTTGTCTTATTAATAATTAATGTCATGCACTGTGTTCTTACAAACAATAGTTGCATACAATAAGCTATTTCTTATTGTACTTACCTTGACCCAGTAAAGTGAACAATTCCATTCTGAACAACAAACTTAGAATCATTGTACCCCCATCCATTCCACTTCAGTAGAAGCTGTCTATATAGAAATAAAAATCAATTTTAACATTTTGGTATAAAAAAGCAAAAATACTTGATAATGTGTTTATGCTTTATTGTAACACACTTTTAACGTGGAATTAAGTAATTATTTAGTATCTCTAATATAAACAAGTAAAATTAAGGAAAAATATGAGTCACTTTTGGCTCATACTGGAACTTTTTTGTCACACCTTTTGGTCAATGACATAATGCATACAAGTAACATTAATTCCAAAATAGTATACAAGTACTTAATTCAATCTAAAACTCAACCTACATTTTAGGTAATATTTACCAACAAATTTAAAATACATTTTTAATAAGTATAATCAAATAAAATAATTAATTACAATTTCTTACCTGTCTTTAGGGACAATGCTTTTCACAATAATAGAATTTTCAAATTTTCTATTTTGTTTTAATAGTTGTAACTGATTATTGTTAATTAAATTAGTATCCTTTGTAAGGGTATTGGAATTGATTTTCTCATTAATCTGTACTTTTTGGCATGGGTTTGACATTTCAAAAGCATCAAAAACGAATTCGGTATTCTATTTTGTTTAAAACTAAATATCAATGAATACAGTTTAAATGTCGCGGAGTTTTACTCTCGGCGTCACTTAAAACAATTTGACGAACAGTGACAACTAACAACAATTTAAGCTTATAAACCGGCTTAATTAAAAAGTCTTTGACAGATAACATATTTATTACAGACCAGAGTATGATTATAGATTACTTTTTTCAATAACTTTACTTCTTTTGATTTATTTATAATAGATGGCACTGTTAAACCATAGATAAAACATATAAATAATAAATAGGAATCTTTGTTTGTATTGTTACTGTTTTTGACATACTGTCAATAATTTAAAATTGTCTTTTCAAACATTTTATGAAATGCCTTTCTTTGGAAATAAATTTTCACCAAAAAAACCTTCTTCGCGAAAGAGTTTCCTACACAACAGCTCTAAATCTCCAGATAAATTAATTGAAAAAGACAGCAGTACGAAACTTGCATTAGGTGATTATATTTTAACATTTCAAAATGGAAAATGGGTTTTAGGTGAGTTTTTTTTTTTATTACGTTTACTTAAACAAAAAAAAACATATATTTAAAACAATACTTATCTACCTACAATTTAACTCTCTGAAAAGGTTTACGTGGAAAAATACAAATAAAATTATGACTAATAGTAAATTATATTGCAACTTCTACAGTTAAATTTAGCTTTACAAACTATATTCTAGTAGTGACCCACAATGTACCATAAAACGGGATTTTAGGTGGACGGATAGCTTTACTGATCAGTGATCATTAATATGATTTTTTTTACAAAATATAGTTTTCCGTTCTTAGAGAAAAATATACGATGCCAGATCGACATTCATAACAAAACTAGTTTTTGACTGCAAGTTTTTTCAATTAAAAAAAAACCAGTTAGTTATGTATTAAACTTTTCTTCATCTCCAACAATACATGCGCTATTAAATTTAAAGCAATGCTAGCTCCTCCTGTATATAATATTTTCTTATATGATTCGTACTTTTACCAATTCGCACTGATATATACTAAGGTATACCAAAGGACAGCTTTAAATTTTCAAAATCCTTCAAATAGTTTTTTTAGTTACGCTTTTCTATTATCGTAAATAATATTTAGAAATATTACATTCTTCTTTGGTAAATATTACAATTCACCATTATTCAGACATTCGTACTAACACAAGTATGTATGTATAATAATAGCTTTAAATTCCTATTACCGCAAACGGCATAAAAGTATCTTCTTACTGTTTTATTATTTCGACAAAACTTATATAATTATGAAAGTACCATTTGATTTTAGTTCTATTTATGGCACATTTTTATTCTCTTAAGATATAAATAAATATGAACACATTTTCCATACCAACGCACTCTGGAGGTAATAACATACATATATGCACATCTCTCATATGCACCACCAACGCAGAAAATAATAAAGACAATAGTATTTCGACATTAGGAATAACTTAAAAAATTAAAAGAAACAAAATACAGTCATTTTAATTCAACATACTTATGTAAATTCGATTTCAACAATAATTTACTCCACTACTATTAAAAAAATTAATAATTCTGTGTGCGAGTAAAAAGTTATTAAAATAACAGTAATTAAATAAATAAATACTCTTTGGTGCTTCAATTATTGTTAGGCTTTAAATTGTTCAAAACAAAGTAATCAAATCATAATAATGAAGATTGCAAATTGAAAAAATTACAAAAATGTCAATATAGGAAGTAATGGCGGTAGACACGTCTAGTAATAATCACGACGTCTCTGATCAGGATTTGCTTAGAAGGAAAACATTTTTATTTAAAATATCTTTTACAAACTGAAAAGAAAACGTCGAATGTTTTTAATAAANTAATATGATTTTTTTTACAAAATATAGTTTTCCGTTCTTAGAGAAAAATATACGATGCCAGATCGACATTCATAACAAAACTAGTTTTTGACTGCAAGTTTTTTCAATTAAAAAAAAACCAGTTAGTTATGTATTAAACTTTTCTTCATCTCCAACAATACATGCGCTATTAAATTTAAAGCAATGCTAGCTCCTCCTGTATATAATATTTTCTTATATGATTGAGAAAAATAATTTGTAGTATGTTTTAGGAGAAAATTCTTGTTTAGGTAATGTAAAAAGAGATTATAATTTTGGCTTTCAAAATTTGATTACATAATTATGTCTAATTTTTTAATATATACCGTCATATAACTATTATTCAGCATTTTTAAAGAAGCAGTGTTCGTTTATAACGAGCTATGCTTGTGCTAATATTATATCACATTGTAATTTATTAACAGAAAATGGAGTTCAAGGAGCCATGCATAAAGCTCTAAAAAAACAAAATTTAAGGATACAAACTTTAGAAGAGGAAAATAACCTGCTTAAACTCAAACTTGAATGTTTTATGAATATGGTAATGTCTTGCATCTATTGATTTGTTGGAAATTTAATACTCTAATCATTATTACTATGCATTACAGTTAACAGAAACTACTATAGATAGTCATATACAGCAAAGGGAAATTGAGAAATTAAAAACAGAAGTTTTTAACAATTAATCAAGTTCACAGGATACACCATGACAACGTACAAAAGATTTATTTATCTACTAATACTTGTCAATATTAACAAAATATTATATACACTGTACAAAAAAGTGACTTAAGTTTCTTACTTCTTCAACTATTTGGGCAGTTTTTCCTTGTGTGGCCTAGAAAAAATAAATTGTATTAATACTTGATTAACCTGATTATATTCCATGTGAAATAAGGTAGCTTTCAATAGAAAGTGACGAAATAAACGTATTACCTTCTTGTCCACAAATTCCGCATTTTCTTTTGCCCCTCGGCTTTTGGTAGGGAACTTGACGAGTTGTACTTTTCGTTCTACCCTTAGCCTTTCCTCCTGAATTTTTTTTCCAATTGCTTGCTCCCTTGAATGTAGCAGACGTATTTAAAATACTTCGACCACCACCTCTACCTCCCCAACCATCATCGTCTGCGGGGTCATCGTCATCATCATCACCATCGTTACCATTGTTTGTACTCCTATTGTCCGTCTAAACAAAAATATCATTACACTAACAATCAATATCAGCAATAACGAGAAACAACTTGAACTATACCAAACTGAGGAATAAACAATTATTATTTTTGAGATTCTTCTTTAAATAAATACCAAAGTATTACGTTTTCTTTAAAAAATTGGATAAAAATTTAAGTAATAAGAAGTTTACAAACCTCGTCTGCCCACTTGAAAAAGTTACATCCCTGTCCCATCGGTTTAGGGCAACAATAAAATTGTCGACCTTTGTTAGGACCTGCTTTTGAAACTGTTCTTAATGTAGCTGGTGTATTACACATACATACTGGTGTAGTACTTGCTCCCGGAAGTACCCGTGTATTGTTTAAAGTTAAATTACGGTCTTCATCAGCCCACAAAAAGAAGTCGCAACCACCTCCTTCTTTACCACGTCTGCATTTATAGAATTGTCTTCCTATATTGTTTTTTGTATGAAATTAGAGAAAAATAATAAATAAATTTAATGAAAATATGAGTTAGCGTTTTGTTTTTCTTATGGAAACAAGAATGAACATACGGCAGACTTAATGCCACTACATTGAAAGCCCANAATTTAAATGTTTTTTTAAACTATGTCGGGGTACTAAATTTCAAGAAAACCTCATTTACAACCGCACAAGAAAATAATCTTTTGCAAATGATTTATTCCTACTATCCTACGTTAAACGTACAAACTAAGGGCTTGGATGTCTAAAAATTTAATATCTGAACCTGTTAAGGAAACTGACACCATAAAAAAATATCAGAGAGATTTCGACAAATCTTTGGAAATAACAAGACACTTATATTTAAAATATCGTTACAAAATTTCAAATCCATCAGAAGAATAATTTAAGAGATATTAAATATATAAATGAACATTGAACATGCATTCTTATCAGAACTGCATAATTTCGAGAGTATTTCAAAGTAACATGAGAGAGAGAGAGCAGTTGCTGAAAATCACAGCATACATTCCTTAGTCATTTACAAAAATATCTGTAAATTATTAGAACGAATAAGAAACGGTTTTTTTAAATTAAAAGAATGATAAATGTGTGAAAAGTGGTGCTCACTCAAACCCACAAATGGATGTAAATGAAAACGAGATATGTACGAGTGTGTACAAATATACACAGACGCTTTCCCCGCACCGTTGTCCCACACCCTATAGTGTCAACCTCCTTAAAGAGATATTCTATACTTGTTAAATCACGACGGACTAACACCAGAAATTCAAAATTGAGGTAATTTAATTTTTGAAAGAACAACTTCAGCATGGTCATTACAATTTGCTCGACAAATTACCACTCGCGAACACGTTGTTAGGGTCGAGTTCGCGTTTGGCTGCACTAAAAAGTGCCACGCCCACATCGGATACAGTACTTGCATACCACTTCTTTCGTATTTTACCAACACCGTGATGATGAGACAAACTGCCCCCACTGGCAATTATCTCATCCCTGGCTTTACATTCTATGTCCTCGAATACCTCAACAGGATTTTTTAAATTTTTATAATTAAAGGCAAAGTAGAAGTACACCACTGAACCAGCATCGTAAGTTTGGGTAACTCGGGAAGAAAGCATATAATGCGTGATACCATACCGTTTACATTCCTTCGACACTCTATTTTTCACATTACGACAAAGTGTTGTCGTACGATCCCACGGAACGGATGTTTCAAACGATTCAGCCATCACGTAATATTCCAAGCCAAGGTCCTATAATAATAATGTGCATTAGGTATGTAAAATGTATCTTTTTATAATTACTAAATGATAGGGAAATATACTTTAAGCAGTATTCGATATAAAAGGAGATACTGGTTTGCGTATGTAATAAGAGTTATATAAAAGTACTTCTAAAATCGATTTTTTTATGGCATTTCCCCTAATTGAATTGGAAATGAATCACATTTGGTATTTTTCATGTTAAATTTTGTAGTAATGCCTACACTTCGGTAGAAATGATTTTCTTGCATTTTATATGCATCAAGTAATAGTGGTGTAATCTGATTATGACTGTATAATTTTAAATTAAATATGAATGCCCTTATAAATGAATAATTACATATACATTATAAACAATCAATGTGGGTCAAAAATTCCATTGTTCAAAATGCAGTTTTCAACCCACTCTAGTGTACTTTCCGCTTTATATGTTACATCAACATAAATTAAAAATGTATTATTAAATTCCAACATTTTCAATTTTTCTTTTTTAAATGTACAAAAACGTAAATAATTTTTTTTTGTTTGAATACGCACAAAAAAGTTTTAACATCTAAAAATGAATTTTCTATGTATTCTGTGTAATAGAAAATTCAATAAAAAGTATTAAAACATTCTTACTCTAATGTAAGCGATAACAAAAGTGAGGAGATAACCACGTTCGCCGTTTCTTTCTCCTGCTGGAATTCCTCCATACTTTGCAGCTATTCTATTAATTTTCTTTTCGTTTCCTTCGATATCTTCTTTGTCACCTTCGAAAAGAAGAGTCGCAACACACATAGAATCCACATCAAACCCCTTTATTTTCGTAAGGTAAATCCTTTTTATGCTATCTAGGAGAAGCCCGAAGTAGCCCGGTTCGGGTCGGAGAGTTTGACCAAATTTAAATTGATTATTATCCATAAGACGAATGGAGGCAGGCTGACATCTCTCCCGAGCCACTTCTCGCATACATTTTACTCCTGCTTCAAAATTTGGGAATACAACAGAACCGTACTTCTTAAATTTGGGAAGGGGGCGTATTTTCAAAATGACCTCCGTGATAACTCCAAGCGTTCCTTCAGAACCTACAAGATAATTACTTACTTTAATGAAGTACCTATATACATATATTTTTATTTCGGTCATGCAGAATACATTAAACCCAACATGTTTTGTTTCGTGAATGTAAAAAACAAAAAAATATTATTTATTATAAAAATATTATACTTCTGTAGGAAATTAATCAGTTTGTCTAAAATATATGTTAAAAT
>NW_020438999.1:628080-637433 GCF_000699045.2 Agrilus planipennis | reverse complement strand
AATGCTAGCTCCTCCTGTATATAATATTTTCTTATATGATTGAGAAAAATAATTTGTAGTATGAGTTAGGAGAAAATTCTTGTTTAGGTAATGTAAAAAGAGATTATAATTTTGGCTTTCAAAATTTGATTACATAATTATGTCTAATTTTTTAATATATACCGTCATATAACTATTATTCAGCATTTTTAAAGAAGCAGTGTTCGTTTATAACGAGCTATGCTTGTGCTAATATTATATCACATTGTAATTTATTAACAGAAAATGGAGTTCAAGGAGCCATGCATAAAGCTCTAAAAAAACAAAATTTAAGGATACAAACTTTAGAAGAGGAAAATAACCTGCTTAAACTCAAACTTGAATGTTTTATGAATATGGTAATGTCTTGCATCTATTGATTTGTTGGAAATTTAATACTCTAATCATTATTACTATGCATTACAGTTAACAGAAACTACTATAGATAGTCATATACAGCAAAGGGAAATTGAGAAATTAAAAACAGAAGTTTTTAACAATTAATCAAGTTCACAGGATACACCATGACAACGTACAAAAGATTTATTTATCTACTAATACTTGTCAATATTAACAAAATATTATATACACTGTACAAAAAAGTGACTTAAGTTTCTTACTTCTTCAACTATTTGGGCAGTTTTTCCTTGTGTGGCCTAGAAAAAATAAATTGTATTAATACTTGATTAACCTGATTATATTCCATGTGAAATAAGGTAGCTTTCAATAGAAAGTGACGAAATAAACGTATTACCTTCTTGTCCACAAATTCCGCATTTTCTTTTGCCCCTCGGCTTTTGGTAGGGAACTTGACGAGTTGTACTTTTCGTTCTACCCTTAGCCTTTCCTCCTGAATTTTTTTTCCAATTGCTTGCTCCCTTGAATGTAGCAGACGTATTTAAAATACTTCGACCACCACCTCTACCTCCCCAACCATCATCGTCTGCGGGGTCATCGTCATCATCATCACCATCGTTACCATTGTTTGTACTCCTATTGTCCGTCTAAACAAAAATATCATTACACTAACAATCAATATCAGCAATAACGAGAAACAACTTGAACTATACCAAACTGAGGAATAAACAATTATTATTTTTGAGATTCTTCTTTAAATAAATACCAAAGTATTACGTTTTCTTTAAAAAATTGGATAAAAATTTAAGTAATAAGAAGTTTACAAACCTCGTCTGCCCACTTGAAAAAGTTACATCCCTGTCCCATCGGTTTAGGGCAACAATAAAATTGTCGACCTTTGTTAGGACCTGCTTTTGAAACTGTTCTTAATGTAGCTGGTGTATTACACATACATACTGGTGTAGTACTTGCTCCCGGAAGTACCCGTGTATTGTTTAAAGTTAAATTACGGTCTTCATCAGCCCACAAAAAGAAGTCGCAACCACCTCCTTCTTTACCACGTCTGCATTTATAGAATTGTCTTCCTATATTGTTTTTTGTATGAAATTAGAGAAAAATAATAAATAAATTTAATGAAAATATGAGTTAGCGTTTTGTTTTTCTTATGGAAACAAGAATGAACATACGGCAGACTTAATGCCACTACATTGAAAGCCCACGGATATTTTCCTCATTTACGCAAGCGCGGCGAAATAGCAAAACGGGTACAAAATATTAAAAAACGAAATGTGTGCTGGTACACATAGTAGAAGTGAAACTTCAACTGACAAGTGGAAAAACGAATCGCAACAATATTTTTACTTGAAGTTTTCCGGGCAGGTTTTCAAATTGGATAAGTTCATTAACAATCTGCCCGTAAAACTTGAAGTAAAAATTTTATTGCGATTCGTTTTTCCACTTGTCCGTTGAAGTTTCACTTCCACTATGTGTCCCAGCACACATTTCGTTATCACAGGTTTATTGCAAATTATGATTTGGTTTTTACACAAACCGCAAATAGAGGCAATGATGCCCAGCTACGTGGAGAGCAGAGATAAAAAACAACAGCTGAGCACAGCACACGCCGCCGGGACTCTAGCGGACTCCCCTATCTCCATATAGTATAACGAATACTGTGCTGAATCTCTATTAAAAGGTTATCAAATTGATTCTATTTATACAGATTTTACTTTTGTCTTTGACTCCATAAATCATGATTTATTGATTGAAAAGCTATCTTATTATGGTCTACAAGGACCTTTGTTAATATTGATAGTTTCATCAATTAAAAATAGACGTTGTACCGTTAAGTAATGAATTATGTATGTATCTTCTAAATTTGTACTTAATTCAGGAGTCGGACAGGACACTCACTCTGTTCCACTATATTTCATTATTTTTATAAATGATATAAGTCATACTGTTAATAACTATTTACTCCAATATTGAGTCTGCTGTTGCTGTTGAATATTTGCAATTTGATATTGAATTACCTGATATTGATAGTAATAAATCTATCTCTTTTTTCAAGAAGAAGTCTAAAGAACTTCTATTAACATACTGTTAGCGTAGTGGTATAACTCAAATTCCTATTTTTGTTTATTATGACTCAAATTTCATTTCGTTTATTATTTATACTTCAACTCATTTTCCTTATTTGTATTGTTTAACGAGCACTAATATCTCTTTTTTATCTTTCGTCAGATTAGGAAGCCAGTGCAGACGCATACTGTTTTTGTGTTCTTTCATATAATACAAAAAGGTAACTTTGGCCAGTAAACTTTGGTAAATAAATAAGAAACAAAAATGGTTAATGAACATAAATAAAAAAAAAAACACTACAGCATCTGACGAGATTGAGCTCACCTGCATGGCAACCAACTATTGATACCTCTCAGTCAATGCAATTTGTTAAAAATTGTGGCAGCCACACCTCTTGTATGTTTACATCACTGAGAACTACTCCGTCGCGCTTGCGAAAACATTCGAATTTAGACGAAATTTACCTAAATAACAGTATAAATCCACCAAGCGTGCGTAAACGATTAAAATAACAGCAGGCTTTCAATGAAATGGCACTTTTTCTTACAACGGGTAACTTACAATTAGAAAACAACGTTTGAGAAAGCAACGCCAAAATGGCGTTTGTATTGGTATATCAATATAGACTGGGTGCCGCAAAACGAAAAGTGGGATTGTTATTGGGAGAATGGGAAGAGACGTGTAAAGATCTGAAACATTCTCAAAATTCTATTTGTGTGTGTTCGGTACTCTTTAAAGGAAGCTCTGACGAATAAATAAACAGACCAAATTCTCCATACTACTTTATCTAACATTAGTACTGTATCAATAATATCAACAATATTCTCACCTGTATTAGGTCCTTCTTTCCGAACTGTTAATAATGAAGCTTGCTCGCCACATAAACATACTATATGAGGTTCTTCGTTTCCAACAAATGACGAGTTTAATGAACTTACATTAGAATTACCTGCTCCACTTCCTCTCGGTTGAGGTAAAACATTGGTAATTCTTTCTGTAGTCTGCCTCGGAATATTATTGAGACTTTGTATTTGAGATGGTCTGTTAGTACAATTGTTTACGGTTACATTTCCTAAAGAACTGAAACCGCTGTCTCTATTGTTAGCAATGGTATTGTTTAATATGCTTTCTGTTCTTGTTGATGAAGTATTATTGTTTCTTTGATTGTTGTGTGGTCCCCTTGCATTGGGGTTTCGAAGAACTGGATTTAGAGTAACTAAAAAATTAATATAATTAATTGTTTTATGTATATTTTTCCTCTTGCATTGACTTACCTTGCCTTACTGAACCGGGTATTATTTCTAAAGTGTCTAGCACATGTATATCACAACCACCTATGCATAAAGTATTAGGATTAGGTTCTCCTGGGAACAAGTTTTGTTTGAACTTTATTTTCAGTTTTTTAACGTTAGGTCCACACTAAAGAATACAAATATTCACATCGGTATGTGTTTAAAGTATATAAATAATGTAGTTAAAGAAATAGGAAGGGCTTCGTAGGCTAAGTCAACAAATAAAGAAATGACTGATTAGATACATTGAGTGATAAAATTTCATCAACCATGTTCAGATTAACTAATAAGGACTGTGATACAGTTATAGCAAACTATTAAAACGTTTATCATTTAATCACGATTTTTAATTTAAATACGCCAATTATAATGTATTGGAAGTGATAGTAAACAATTGCAAAGAATGAACGAGTATAAATGTCTATATTCGGATGTTTAATTGGTTGTATATATGGATAAATTTAATGAAAATATGAGTTAGCGTTTTGTNCCCACGGAACGGATGTTTCAAACGATTCAGCCATCACGTAATATTCCAAGCCAAGGTCCTATAATAATAATGTGCATTAGGTATGTAAAATGTATCTTTTTATAATTACTAAATGATAGGGAAATATACTTTAAGCAGTATTCGATATAAAAGGAGATACTGGTTTGCGTATGTAATAAGAGTTATATAAAAGTACTTCTAAAATCGATTTTTTTATGGCATTTCCCCTAATTGAATTGGAAATGAATCACATTTGGTATTTTTCATGTTAAATTTTGTAGTAATGCCTACACTTCGGTAGAAATGATTTTCTTGCATTTTATATGCATCAAGTAATAGTGGTGTAATCTGATTATGACTGTATAATTTTAAATTAAATATGAATGCCCTTATAAATGAATAATTACATATACATTATAAACAATCAATGTGGGTCAAAAATTCCATTGTTCAAAATGCAGTTTTCAACCCACTCTAGTGTACTTTCCGCTTTATATGTTACATCAACATAAATTAAAAATGTATTATTAAATTCCAACATTTTCAATTTTTCTTTTTTAAATGTACAAAAACGTAAATAATTTTTTTTTGTTTGAATACGCACAAAAAAGTTTTAACATCTAAAAATGAATTTTCTATGTATTCTGTGTAATAGAAAATTCAATAAAAAGTATTAAAACATTCTTACTCTAATGTAAGCGATAACAAAAGTGAGGAGATAACCACGTTCGCCGTTTCTTTCTCCTGCTGGAATTCCTCCATACTTTGCAGCTATTCTATTAATTTTCTTTTCGTTTCCTTCGATATCTTCTTTGTCACCTTCGAAAAGAAGAGTCGCAACACACATAGAATCCACATCAAACCCCTTTATTTTCGTAAGGTAAATCCTTTTTATGCTATCTAGGAGAAGCCCGAAGTAGCCCGGTTCGGGTCGGAGAGTTTGACCAAATTTAAATTGATTATTATCCATAAGACGAATGGAGGCAGGCTGACATCTCTCCCGAGCCACTTCTCGCATACATTTTACTCCTGCTTCAAAATTTGGGAATACAACAGAACCGTACTTCTTAAATTTGGGAAGGGGGCGTATTTTCAAAATGACCTCCGTGATAACTCCAAGCGTTCCTTCAGAACCTACAAGATAATTACTTACTTTAATGAAGTACCTATATACATATATTTTTATTTCGGTCATGCAGAATACATTAAACCCAACATGTTTTGTTTCGTGAATGTAAAAAACAAAAAAATATTATTTATTATAAAAATATTATACTTCTGTAGGAAATTAATCAGTTTGTCTAAAATATATGTTAAAATCAAATTCACAAGGTACCTTAAGAATGTATAAGGTGCTTCAAAAATGTTTAAGAAAATATAGCGCCATTAATTCAAAGCATTTACGTTAACTTTAATTAAGTTAACAGATGTGTAACGGTTTAATTAACGATAAAAACATTAAAAAATTACCGAAAAGCAACTTCTTTGCTGTATATGAGAAAGTGATTATATTTAATAATTTTTTTAATTTATTACTTTGGCACGATATTTAAAAAAAATCAGTAAGCGTACCCAATATAAAAATATTTGTAAAATAAAAAACCAAACATATAAAATGTGAAAATATTTTAAATATACTTATATATTTCGATATTACAATTACGTTACCAATTATGTAATACTTAAAAAATGAAATAAAATTGTTAAAACAATATTTGAGTGATAAAAAATAGGTAGGTGTGTTACACTGCAATAAATATATTAATAATAAACCGTTAAGTAATACATAAGACATATAGATGATTGCATTAACACAAAGATTAATTCAATAAACAATGTACATGACTAATTGTAATATCTTAAGCAATGACATCTTTGTACACGCTTTAAACGCAAAATAGTAGGTTGAAATTATAATGATTATTTCCGATAACATTTTCTGAGATTAATTAAATATTTTTTCAATCTTACCTAAAATAACATGGTGAAAATCTGGTCCACAACTAAGTCTAGGCACCTGGCAATTCTTTTGAAGCACTCCTTTTGGGCTTACCATTTTTACGTGAACTAGGATATCTTCGATGTTTCCGTAAGTGTTCTTTTTCATTCCTGACGCCCTTGTTGCGACCCAACCACCCAACGACGAAAATTCATAGCTATCAGGTTCATGGCCCGTTGTGTAACCCAACTTTTGTAATTCTTTTTCTAAATCTTGTCCTATAATGCCACTTTCGCAACATACAACCAAATTTTCTCTGTCTACCCAAAGAATTTTATTCATTTGTGATGTGTCCAATGAAATAACAGTTCTATGCTCATACTTGGAACATTCTAGGGCACTGGTAACAGAAGTTCCACCACCGAAAGGAATGATTACTACATTATTTTCATTAGCAAAATTAACTAAATTGGCCACATCTTCATGGTTGTTTGGCCATACCACTATATCGGGAATGCGATCAAACGATGACGTTCGTAAAGTGTAGATATCGTGCAGTGTATGTCCATGAGCCCTCAATAATCTATCTATCCCTTTTGTTGAATAGGGCACGCTAAAAGATTCAATTTTTTGTAATATCTCTTCTGTTATATTAGAAGGGGGATATTGGCTTTCATCTGGAGGTTCCTGAGGTTTATTCCTAATGCTCAAATCAACATTGAAAACTTCTTTCACCCATTTTGTAAAGTAAGGCAAGGAGAGGTTGCCAATTGGGTACCTAATAATTAATACAAACTCTTTTAATTATTTATCTATCAAGCAGTAAATAAAAATTGTACAAAATAGTAAACGAATACTACATAATATTAAAATTCCATCCATCAAGTGATAAATTCAAATTTTTAAAGTAAACGAATACTGACATAATATTAATAAAATATAGAAAACACAAAAATTATTTGCTTTGCATTTCAAAAGCAGAAATTATTTTTTTAGCAGATATAAGAATTTATTTTTTTTTCCGATATAGGTATTAACTCTGTCAAAAACTATACATAAATATACGTTGTATACAGTGGGAAAGCAAGATTTTCATTCCAACAAATTAATGTAGTACAATTAGTCTACAAAAAGTATTATTTTCCAATGCCAATTAAATCACGTTTCCAAAACTTTAATTTTAGCATGATAATAATAGTTTGTAAAGCAGTAAAAAATATGAATAAGAGGAGCCCATTTTATACGAATTAAAAAGAGATTTTAATATAGGTATTATACTGAGTTTTGAATGTTAAAATTATATTATTATATTATGGCAGTCGTAAATTTTCAATTAGAAGTTCTTATCATACAAATACATTAAAATATTGGTAATCATGCAGTCGTTAATCACTTGATGAAACATTTTAAATAAAACTAAAATATCGAAAAGAAAGCACTTGGTATATTTCACAAAATTGTCATGTATTCTGACGAATTTGTTTCGGCTTTTACACCATTATCAAAATATGAAAGAGTATAACACTTTGATAATGGTATAAATGGTACTAATAAAAATCTAATGGAACATTAATAACAATTAAAATCAATTCCAATTATAATTTCTATGATTAATAAATATAAATGAGTATGTTCAAGTACGACTAAGATACTGAGAAGTTAGTTATATGAGCACATTTTATTATCAGTACCTACGATGATAGATCGATCATGCTTCATATTCATATCAGCACATACAAAAATTTTATAGAACCGTCATAACGTTTTAATAATTTTTGCAGTTTCATTGGAATACCCTCTAATGGTTCCAAGTGTCGGGAGATAAAATATGTATAACAAAAAAGTAATAAATAACTAAAAATTAAAATTGTAAAGCTTTTTGAACTTCTGTTAATCTAAACACCTATAAAATATATCAGATGATATTAAAAACATTAATGACAATTTACCAATTAGAATTCGGCCTTTATTGTAAGTAGGTAATAGCAGAAGAATGGTACAAATTTCTTTTTTAATTTTAAACTGTTTTCAATAACTACGACAAAATTACAACTTATTTTTCGAATGGGTCCACTGAATTGAGGGTCGAGTGGTAGGTACTTATTCGGAAAGCTTAAGCCAGGTTATTTCGAATGCACGGAGAAAGTAACCTTTGATCTGTTTGGGAAACTGTACTTGGAGCGTCACCTAACTTCCAAGGGTTTTTCGTACCTCTTGAATAAGTGAGGCTCTAAATAGAGTAGTTGTTAAAATGAGTCAAATGTTAACTTCTGCGCTGCGCACTAAGAATAATACCATTCGAAAGGTCTTGACCTGAACTTTCCAAAAAGAAAAAAAAAACATCACTCGACCCTCAATTTAATGGAACGGTGGAATCGATTTAGAAGATTTACCAAAATTACATCCTTTGTTTTAAGATTTTGCAAAAATTCATAAAGGAAGAGTTTTTTGGAAATTTTCAAAACATATCTTACTAATAGTAAATACTACACCCCGAACCATAGGGAGAATATTCCGGCCGGGGATTGAAAAGTACCGGGGCGTCAAATTAGTTCACATAGGTAAGAAATGTTTTTTCTCAAAACACCTTTTGTGTATTTCAATGATAAAAATTTTTTAAAGTTCTAAACTTTCGGTTCCTTGAAATGTGCTAATAATTACCTATAGGTACCTGTTAAAATAGAAATAAATATCACCTTATGATTTATCAGTAAACGCAAAGCAAACCATGTACATGCACATTAATATACTATTATCAATAAACAAGATAAAGCAAGTAGGTATTTATCATTTGATAAAATAACAAAGCATACAGACCTTAAAAAAATGCTTATATATATTACATCAAAATGATTGAATAATTCTGGTGGGGTAATCTTTATTTAAAATTTTAAATTCTTTTTGTCTTATTAATAATTAATGTCATGCACTGTGTTCTTACAAACAATAGTTGCATACAATAAGCTATTTCTTATTGTACTTACCTTGACCCAGTAAAGTGAACAATTCCATTCTGAACAACAAACTTAGAATCATTGTACCCCCATCCATTCCACTTCAGTAGAAGCTGTCTATATAGAAATAAAAATCAATTTTAACATTTTGGTATAAAAAAGCAAAAATACTTGATAATGTGTTTATGCTTTATTGTAACACACTTTTAACGTGGAATTAA